>NW_007259503.1:1124884-1193582 GCF_000164805.1 Carlito syrichta
CGGAGCCTAGCAGGTCGAGGCTGCGGTGGCCGGGAGTGGCCACTGCACTCCAGTCTGGGTGACAGAGTGAGACTCCAACTCAATAAAATGAAAATAAAATTCTGGATAAAAATTACAAATGCGTATATTTTTTACCACTCTCCATGAGACTTGAATCTAAAATAATGATGTTCTTCTTTCCACCAGGTTTTTGCCACAGAGGGTTTAAAGCTTACATCAAGTGTGCAAGCTCTTTCAAAACAGGTAACATATGTCTACTTGCCTGGTGCTGGTGGTGATGTCATCTATACCCATTTTAGGAGTATGTTATCAAGGTGGTAAAGGTATTTAAGTTGCAAAAGATGAAGTTTTGTTGGGTGTATTATAACTTCTTGAATTACATTTCAGCTGAAAGATGATGACAAGCTAATGCTTCTCCTGGAAATAAATAAGCTAATTCCTCTATGCCACCAGCTCCAAACAATAACTAAGACATCTTTGCAGAATAAAGTATTTCTAAAGGTAAAAGAGAGAGTGGGTTGTTCAAGTAGACACTTGAGAAATGTTCACTTTTCTGTATTTATCTGGTTAGCTCCAGCCCCTTTTTCTTTAAATAAAGCATTAACAGCCACAGGAGGGCAATTTATTTCCACTTTTCATGGCTTGTTTGCAAGAATCATTTTTTAAAAATTGTAACAGCCTCTTGTCCAAAAGAATCATTTATTACCTGCTGTTATAACTGACTCCATGTTCACTAAATAGTTAGCTTTCTGGACATGATTAATTCCATAGCACTGAGCAGCTACCCTTAAATCCTGAAGTCCCACCTTTGTAACTAGGGCACAGATGCCTCAGAATCTGGGCTCCATAATTTGAGGGACTATGGGCTTGTGCCCAAAAAGTGGAGTGCAAGGAATTGCAAAGTAGGGAATTCATTGCCAATGTTTGGAGTGTTTTGAGAAGCCCCTAAACAGCCTGAAATAGAACCATAGGTTTTCCACCCATTCTCCTTGGATTCTGTGAAACTGGCAGTAATCCCTGCACCTGTATCTGGGCCCACAAGTCAGCTCTTTGCCCTAATCTATATACCTTTCAAGATCCCTTAGATTTCCATGGTGTAGAAATTGTATCATTTAAAAACTAATTAAATGATAACCTTTTTTTTGAGTTGGAGTCTTACTCTTTTTTTTCTTAATAAATACTTTTATTTATTATGAAGCATAATTATTCACCTGTTTGTTGGTGAAGTCTCACTCTTGTTGCCAAAGCTGGAGTGCAGTGGCACGCTCATGGCCAACGCAGCCTCGACCTGCTGGGCTTAGGTAAGATCCTTTTGCCTCAGCCTTCCAAGTAACTGGAACTACAGAAGCACACCACCATCCCCAGCTAGTTTTTGTGATTTATTGTAGAGACAAGGTTTCACAAGTTGCCCAGGTTGGTCTTGAACCCCCAGGCTCAGGCAATCCTCTTGCCTTGGCCTCCCAAAGTGCTGGGATTACAGGCTGAGCCACTGTGCCTGAACTTTTTTTTTTTTTTGAGACAGAGTCTCACACTGTCACCCAGGCTGGAGTGCAGTGGCATGTTCATGGCCACCACAGCCCTGACCTGCTGGGCTCAGAAGATTCTTTTGCCTCAGCCTTCCAAGTAGCTGGGAATCCAAGTGTGTGCTACTATGTCCAGCTAATTTTTTTTTTTTTTGATTTAGCCCTCTATGAGGGCTCTCCAGGTTGCCCAGGCTGGTCTCAAACCCGTGGACTCAGGCAATCCTCTCACCTTGGCCTCCTAAAGTGCTGGGATTATAGGTGTGAGCCACTGTGCCTGGTCTAACTTTTTTTTTTTAAGTATAAGCTCCATTTTATTTTTTTCCAGAAGATAATTGTTTTTCAGTCCTTAAGGACTCAGCTTCTTACATGAGCTTTGATGGAGGTCATCAAAGACCCCGAAAATCTAATTCAGGGTGGGGGTGTCCAGTCCTTGCGGACTTCATGAGATTGATTCCTGATTACCTTTCTGTGAATGGCACACGCAGCTTCACATACAGCTTGGGAAGTACATAGTGCCAAAGACACTCACTTCAGAAATGTCCCTGACAGCTGCGGCCTCCACTATGTTTTGAATGACACACTTCTTAATAGCCTTATCCTTGGGCACACATGGGGTGCAGTTTGTGCAGTGAATGGGCTGCACATGGCTGTGGCCCTTTTTGGCATGCCCATTGTTCCTTCTTTTCTTTGTCATCTTGGAAGCAAGGACCCAAAAGAAACTTTCTTTAAAGTACCACTTTTAGAATATAATTTGCATGCTTTCTGTCACTATAGGTTGACAAGTATATTACAAAGGCACGATCCATCATGGCTCTCTTGGTCCAACTTCTTTCACTTTGCTATAAACTGCTGAAGAAGGTGAAGTAGTTTTTCTATTTTAAATTCACATTTAAAAATTGGCTTAAAGGAAAATGCAAAATAAAGTAATAGTTACTATTTAACTTTACAGTGTTAAGCAGATACTAATTATTTTAACTCTTTCCAGCTTCAGATGGAAAATAACAGATGGGTCTCAGTTAATAAAGACACTGTGAATGGTAAAACTTGAGAAACTTCTGGGGTCAGATATCTGGAACGTCATGTGACAAAGCTGACATTTTTGAAAAGCAAATGATTCTTCATCTCCAGAAATTCAACGATTTTATAAAGAAAATACGGAAATGTTGCTTTATTTTCTGATCATGAAACTGATTGTAAAACTTTTTGACGACTAATAAATGCTATAGTAGTTGTTAGAATTCTAATTGCAGTGTGATTTTAAAATGGAACACTGTACTAAAAATGTTCTTTAAAAGTCAAACCAAATATCCCAACTGTCTTAATGACAATTTAATCCAAAGAAGATATTTTGAATGTGTGCTCACTTTTGGCACATTTTTACCTTATGCTTATCATCTAGAACAGCAATTTCAGCAGAAAACATACAGTGGTCTGGGTGAAAGCAGGGTTTTCCTTAAACTTTTGGACTCTTCTTCAATGCCTCTGTTCACCAAGTGTGGCAAGGGCCTCTCTGACATCCCTCTGTCACAGATCATCTATGCTAGTAGCAAGAGTTTGTTCTCTAATAGTGTTTCACATAGACAGGGTTATCTGTTGTGCTGTGTGTGTCCCTCCTCTACTCTCAAAGCAGGGTAATGAACTCACTCCACAGAACTCTGAAGCAACTTCTGGAAGATATGAGATGGCTATCTTTGGTTCTAGTTCTAGCATAGCTGGTTGGTCTGAATATTAGCTGGAATTCCAAGCCTATCTTACTTACTGCCTTAAAAAGTATTTTGAAACATCTTTTTCACTGTCGATTGATGGAATGGAAGATTTTTTAAAAAGACAGAAAGCAATGAACCAAGAAGCTATTTAAATTCTAAATAATCTATATTTTTATGTATGTAGCTTTGAAATAAAAGACAGAGAATGATGGAACCAAAAAGCTATTTAAATTCTGAATAATCATATTTTATGTATGTGGCTTTGAAATGTTTATTATAAAGCAAATAAATATCTTTCTGTAGTCTTTTTAATTTTAGAGTTTAAAGCTTTCCTTGTTTTTGTGGGGTGAGTTTTGATTGAAAAATCTGGTTTATAGGTTTCTCCTTCTGGTATAGTATGGTTAACTTTGTTTTGGACCCCTTTCACAGTGTTTGTATCCTAATGCTTTGACGTTCATTTTGAAATCTAATAGGACATGTTAGTTGGATCAGTCATAATCAATATTCACAGAAGATCCTGAAGAACCACAGTATTATCAATTAGCTAGACAATATTTTGAGGAAACTTTTACTGTAGTCATTGGGGGGAAAAAGGGATGCACTCAGCTTGATTAATGGCCTTTACAAAATACTTGCGTAATCAGAATAATCAATCATGATTTCTCTGAAACCTAAACATTCTTTTAAACCGTAATAGAAATGATGGGAGAATGACATGAAGTAATGTTTATGTGAAATATATACAATTCTTGTATTATCTTTAGTGTCTTTGTTTTATGAAGTCTTTAGGAATCACTGTGCTACTCAAAGTGAGAATCTGCTGGTCTGTGCTTAAATTTCAGCTTATAGCACCATCACTGGAGGTATATAATGCCTGGTGGGTAATATTTAGGGGATAGTCATGCTGGCTGGCACTCAGGTTACAAGAAGTTTTTCGTGTGAACCAAAAATGATTTTTAAGATTCATTTACAAAATACTTTTACATACCTGAAAAAAGGAATATTCTCTTATGAGAGTGCAAGTGGGGGTGGGCAAGGGATAACTTAGGACTTCAACAGCATACAAGGACAGTGAACCAAGAGAATTTATGCATCAAGTGATTTATTCTGTATAAAAATGTATTTCATTTTGAAGCAGGGATATTTAAATATATGTATGTGTTTCAGCCCTTAAGGAAAAATAATGTACATCAATCTTAAACTACATATATGTATATATTAGTTTTAGTGATGCAAAACTTTGTTCCTTTCAAAGGTATTTGTACCTTTGAATGGCACAGTCTCAGTTACTTCTTTGCTGGTTAACCTGTAAACTAGAGCAAGTCAAACTGAATGACTACAACATGCATACTTCAAGAATCAGCTTACCACTGCATTATGACACATTCGTTTGCTAGGAAAACCTTTGTATTTTTCAGTCTTCATGTGTGCTCCCTCATTTAAGAAGTCACGGTGTTACAGGTCTACTCTGTTTCAGAGGGAACACCAACCTCTTGACATTAAGGAGAGAAGGTACTCTACACTCCTGCCTCCCCCTTACAATCTAAAGGAAGAGGAGTTGAGGCAGAATGGGTGAGACTAGATTTTTTGGTAGTATCACACTGAAGATTGGGTAATAAAGGTCAGTTAGGTTTTTCTTAATGTCAAACTGATAGGAAATTGAGGCCAGAACAATAACTATACCATAATGTTCAAACAGAAGTGTGTAAAAATGTAGTATATTTATCCAATGGTTTACGCAGGGGATTGGTTCCAAGATCTTCTGCATATGTCCAAATCTGTGCATACTAAAGTCCCACAGTCAGCCCTGTGGAACTTGAGCACATGAAAAGCTGGCCTGTCCTATACAAGGGTTTCACATTTAGCAAATACAATTATTTTTTATCAGTATTTGGCTGAAAAAAGTCCGTGTACAAATCAACCCTGATAGTTCAAACTCATGTTGTTCAAAGGTCAACTGTATTTACTTTTGAGTTATAGGATGTTGGGTAAATTATTTGTATTTGGTGTTTTAAAACTTTTCTGTATTTTCCAAATTTTTCGCAAAGAGCTTGCTTGCTCATTTTTAATCAGAAAAACATTCCTTGCTTGCTAGTTTAGTATGCAAGAGAATAACAAAATAAAAACATGGGCAGGCCAGATTTGGGAGGCTAAAAACAAATGGGAACGAACGCTCTTATGTGAGACAAACTAGGAAAACCCGGTTAAGGGAAGCATCAGGCCTTCCCTGCAGATGGGTGGGTGTGAAGTGTGCTTCACATATGCGGGTTCCTCTCCTTTAGTGCACTGATGGTTTTAGGCCAGGTAACTATAAGAATCCCTTGTTGCTTTTTGCTCTAGCTCAGTCCTCATGTCGTAGCTGTTATGGCATTAATGCGTTTCACCAGGACTTCTTCATATTGTTTTTGTGTCAATAACCCTTCTGTTATGCTTTTACTTTCTTCAAATTTGGGCAACACAACTGCAATGTAGCCTTCAGTAGATGGCTAGAAAGGAAATAGAATATTTAGTACTGACAAATGATTTTTTTCTTCCTCTCCTTCCCCCATCACCAAATGATTTTTAAAAAATCCAATAAAAGTATGTGGATAGAATCATACTTTTTCTCTTACCTTTTCTTGAAGAATAGATGGCTTATGGAGAATGTTTTCATTCACTTCCATCAACCGTCCTCTAACACAGCTATTTAAAAAAATTGTTTTTAAGACAAATATTATTTCCCTTGTGTTTCCTAAATAGTGGATAAAAATTTACTCACCTAGATATGGTATATTCTTCTCCATCTGAGCAGTAAATCTTACACAGAGGTGCAAGTTCTGTTAGAAACTGTGCCCCCTGTGTAAAGAGCAGTAAGAAGTAATTAATTGATGTACATTTCCACTTTGCTTTGAGAGGCAGCCCTCCATTCCATATTCCTGGAGTTGATGTTTCAAATAATGACTTAAATACATAAAAACCATCCACTGATTCCAATGCTTATATAATAAGTGCTATTATGTTCCAGGTACTATCCTAGGCTCTAGGGAAACAACCTGATTAAGACAGGTGAAAAATGGGAGTTTAGCTACACACTAGTAATATATTTTTATCAACTGTAAGAGAAAGCTACATATAACCACGTAAAATATTTTAAAAGTGTAAGAAAATCGATTAATAAGCAATAATATCTAATTCAGCATGACAGCAATATTGTACAAAGTTAGTTTCCTTAAAATTCCTACTTTATTTTTACAACAGCACTTAATAGATAAAGGATCTTATTTACTAGGGTCAGTCACTAAGACTTTGTTTTTTTTTGAGTTGGAGTCTCACTCTGTCACCTAGACTGGAGTGCAGTGGCAACGCTCCCAACCACCACAGCCTCGCCCTAATGGGCTCCAGAGATCCTTCTACCTCAGCCTTCCAAGTAGCCAGAACTACAGGTGCGTGCTACCATGCCTAGCTAGTTTTTGATTTATTGTAGAGATGAGGTCTCGCCAAGTTGCCCAGGCAGGTCTCAAACCCGCGGGCTCCCAAAATGCTGGAATTACAGGCTGGGCCACCAAGCCCGGCCTCGCTAAGACTTTTTGAAGAAGGGATATTTTCCTTTTTTTCTCTCCCTCCTTTTAAAAAATCTCCCCACAGAAACAAAGATCCGAGTATCACATGTTCTCACTCATATAATGGACCTTGAACATCCAATGTAATACTATAAGAAAATGACTGACGGTACTGGGAAACTATGGGGGGAGAGGGGAATGGGATTAACAGTAGCAAATATCTGTCTGGGGATGGGAAAACACTATTAGATGGCATTCAGATATTACTGAGTATTAGAGTCATTGTGAATCCCTGCTTTCTGGTAGGATGGATGGGGGATTTATCTCAAAGGGCTTGTTTACAACTGGGTTTGTCTCAAAAGACCAGAAGTATCTGACCGTTTTTTATCACCTCCCTTGGGAGAATAAATCATTGACAATTATAAGATCCAGCCAAAACTTAACTATAGTGAGTTCAAAATGCAGATCCCTCTCTGTTCTTCATTAGTAACAATATTATTACTACTATTTTGGACACAAATTTATCATAGGAACTTCACAAGCATTAACTGTTATTGTAATTTGTAGTTGTAACTTATAGACTCTCTCTTAAGAAAGGGCATGCTTTTTTAAGTCCATTTGTTTCTTGAGGAAAAATCAATAATTATAAGGCACATTAGGAGACTTCAGGCCTACAAAGGGGAGTATGAATAAAGGTTTCATAGAATATTGAGAACAATCCACAGAAATTCTTTTTTTTTTTTTGAGTTGAAGTCTTACTCTGTTGCCCAGGCTAGAGTGTGGTGGCATGCTCACAGCCACCCCAGCGTCGACCTGCTGGGCTCTGGGGATCCTTCCAAGTAGCCAGAACTACAGGTGCATGTTACCATGCCTGGCTAATTTTTGATTTATTGTAGAGATGAGGTCTCACCAAGTTGCCCAGGCTGGTCTCAAACCCGTGGGCTAAGGCAATCCATTCACCTCGGCCTTCCAAAGTGCTAGGATTACAGGCTGAGTCACCGAGCCAAGCTCACAGAAACTCAGTATGAATTCAGTAAGTGAAGAACCTAAACCATTCACAGAAACTTTCCCAACAATAGGTTTGTCAGGATACTTTAATATGTTACTCAATTGTCCTTGGTCTGATACTCTCTTTTAATAATTTCCATCTTCCCTAGAGTTGTAGAGGGTAGAGATAGCATTATGTATAACTGAGCACTGTGTGGAGGTATAGGATGTGGGTAGATGTGTATTAGATTGGCAATGCTTTAGCAATGGAAAAATAGTAAGGAGCAAACACCTTATGTTTTCTCATATTGATTTTTTTCCTACTCCCTCAGGATATATATTTTCTTCTGTTTAACTTATATGTAAAAATACATGGTAAAAAAATAGTTGGTCACCTAAATTTCATAGAACTCAAGATATTAATGTAATACATCTAGAAGGGACAAAATACCTTCTTATATTGGTATTAGAGTTGTCCTTTCAAAGGCCTGCCTTTTCCATCTTCCTTCCTGGACATAACAGGGATAGTGGTAGAGAACCTAATATAATAGATACTATACCTCCCAAAATACCTAACTTTTTTGGTCTGAGAATTTCTTCGGGGTTAAAGTATATTTAAAGTCAGCACCTCAAACCGCTAGAGAAGTATGCTGAGCATTTGTCACTGGGTTCTAAGAGTAACTGGATCTATCATTCTCATGAATATAGAGGATGTAAATAGATAATTCAGAATTACAGGAACATACCCGCTTAAATTTTCCAGAGACCTTGTTCTGAAGTCTGCTACAGTTGTTACTGATTTGATAGGAAATGCTTTTAATTGTTTTTCCACTTTGAAGAACTGGATGAGAACCTGCCAATGTGATGACACATATTCTACAAGGAGAAAAAAAATTGATCCCTTGTAAATGCTTGGTATAATTCTTCCTCCTATAACACATTCCTACTGGCACAAAAATGTATGAACTGCTATTTGTTTAGTCAAACTATTATCTCCTCCCTTTTTCCCTTGGAGCATAACTGTAACAGGATTGAATTTCCTTTACAGGAAAGGAAAGAGTACCAGAGGTTTTAGGTAGGCAGCACTGGTATAGAATAGAGACAAGCAAAGTATGCCTGTGTATGCTTCCTCATGGGCTCTGGCAGTTCAGTAATTAGGCACAAGCTGGCCACTTCAGATAGTAGCTGAATGATGGTGTGGTACTCCATTAAGACTTTTGGGTAATCAAATGTGTTCAAAGTGACTAAGCACTGGAAAACTCATTCTTGCCAGTCACACTCCTTTAATAATACTATTTCACCACGGTGGAGGATAATTTAATGAATTTTCACTTAATGATCAATTGTTTATTTAAAGACCATACCAGGCTAAAATACTAGAGGAAAAAAGTAAGTTTTTTATCATTTAAAATTACCAACTTGCTTACCGGTTAGAATGTTGTAGTATACAATGGTCCTCACAGGGTTTTCCTTTGACATCTAGAAGAATAAATGTGTCTGTTGGTTGTTGAATCAATATTCACTACCACTGTGTGGTACTTGTACTTTGGTTCATTGAGATAGTTAATTATGAAAATTGGATACACACATGCTGACCACTGCTATCTCTTCATTACACACCTAAAAACTTCCCATAAAGTATTTAAAGAGACCTGACACAGACAGAATCATTTATTCAATGTTAAGGTGATTAATTCTTTGCTTGGTCTTTACTTCCCAGTATTTTCTATTTCTAATAGAAATACCCGGTATTTCTGTTAGAGAAATACGATTAGCATCACATTCTTTATGATATAGCTTTATATTTTTTCTTGGTAGTTTCCAGGACTGTTCTGATTTTAGTGCAGAAAGTCAGGCATTCTGGGAAACCCCTCAGTCCTAAATTTGGTCAACAGAAAATATGCTATAATATTCTAAAAAAGTGAGTACACTCATTATCACTGAATGATAGGAAGAAAGGAAGGATTTGAAGAGTCCCCAAAGATGTCTCCACCCCTGGTACTGAGTACACAAAACAGTGCAACTGGAATATCTACTTCTAAGTGGCAAATGAACAACACTGGCGGCCTCTCATTAAGTAAAATTGTATATTTTGCTTTCTAAATGTAGCTAACATTCATACTGCCTCTACTTGAGTTTTTGCTAGTTTGTTTTTTTGAGTTGAGATGTCGCTGTCACCCAGGCAGGAGTGCAGTGGCACAATTACCGCGGCTCACTGCATTCTCGACCTCCTGGGCTCAGGCGATCCTTCTGCCTTAGCTCCGGAGTAGCGGGGACTACAGGGGCGTTTCACCAAGTTCACCAAGTTTAATTGTTGATTAACAATTAAAGAGGAGGTCTCACCATGTTGCCCAGGCTGGCCTCGAATTCCTGGACTCAAGCAATCCTCCCTCCTCAGCCTCTTAAAGTGCTGGATTATAGGTGTAAGCCATTGCTCCCGGCCTACCTTAGTTTCTATACGATCATTTAAACAACTTTATGTATTACTACTCCCTGTGAGACTGTCCCCTCAAATCCCTCTAGGCATTCAAGGTCCGTTGGAATACAGCTCTCCTTTTAGGCTACTCATCTTCCCGCAATCAACACGCACTCAAGCTCGCACTGCATTCGCCCTCTCTAGATACACCCGGCCGTATTTCAGGCCTCCAGGTCTTTGCAAATGCCATTCCCTCCGCCTAGAAGGAACACAGAGGTCCCGTTCTTCCTGACGTTGGGAGGAAGCGCCGGGGAGAGCGCGCTTGGCTTAGATCTGTCACTGTAGCAGCAGGTCAGTATGACAGAGCAGAGACCGACATCATTCCGCACTTACCGGCTTTGTACCAGCGAGTGAAGTAACGATCCACTAGCGACGGCACCACAGGCTCTGAAGCTTCGGGCTCGGTAGCCATGGCTACCTCCGGCGCGGCCACCCCCGCCTTCCCGGACCCAAGCGTTTCCTCCCAACAGGCCCGGGCACAGGGTGTTCTTCCGGCGCACACGCGTTGTGCGCACGCGCGCTGCTCTCTGCCCCCGCAAGCTCAGTCCATCGCCGCCAATTTGCTTGGGGTCCGACATCAACGAAGGGATCAAATGCAGTAGTGTGGGCAGAAGCTCGAGGGGACAAGAGGCGCTCACCAATGTAGCTTCTCTAACTCTTACCTTTCTGGGGCTATAGAGAAGGCCGGCCAACTCAAGCGACCTAGGAAGCCGCCCACTGCCCGACCTCGCCTTCTCAGCCTCGTGACGTAATTCCCGCGCCGCTCGGCGCGTGTCTGGTCTGTCTGGTTCGTGCGTTGCTGTCGCACCTTTTGCAGCTCAGCTGCTTCACTGTTTCCCGGTTCGGGTGACTCTACCTGTGGAGGCCTGGTGCATGCACCGTGAGGGCCAGAGAGGCGCGTACGCAATCCGAGCAGGCTCTGGGAGGCCAGCCGCGCGTGGCTTGGGGTCCTCAGGGCGGCTCAGTTAAGCGTTCGAGCGACCCATCCGGGGGCACGAGGTTGGGCCCTGTTCGTTCAGTTGAAGGGGACCCCACGGCTCCTCTGCTTGCCGCGGGGCCGGGAGTGGAGTGCTGCGTGCACCATTTTTTTCCTAGAGCGCCAAATTATCTTTTTGACAGCGGCTCGATCCGGGGGTGCTGCAGGGCGCGGCAGCCCGGAGATGGAGCGCTGCTCCTCCAGCTGCACTTAACCCAGCCTCCAGATTACTCGTAGGATATGGGTAATACTGCTGACAGCGAATGAATTAATTGACAGTGGAAGGTGATGGTTAATAGAGGTTCGGATGCTGTGGTGGGGTCCCTTCTCCCCTCCGACTTTTTCGGGGAGGTGGTGTCTCCTGTGCCTTTTCATCTTCTTTCTCCCGCCCTCTTTCCCTCCCTCCCTCCTTTCTTCCTTCCCTGTCGCCCAGGCTGGAGTGCAGTGGCATGCTCACGGCCACCGCAGCCTCGACCTGCTAGACTCAGGAGAGCATTCCGCCTCAGCCTTCCAAGTAGCTGGAACTACAGGCATGCACCACCACACCCGGCAAATTTTTTGATTTATTAGAGGTGACGTCTTGCCAAGTTGCCCAGGCTGATCTCGAACCCGTGGGCTCAGGCAGTCCTCCTAAAGTGCTGGGATTATAGGCAATGAGCCACCATGCCCGGCCTCATGTCTTCCTCTTAACTCACATTATATGTTGTATCATTTGTATCACACTTGAAATTATCTGCTGTGTACTGTAAGGATTGATTTATCTTTATTCTTTCAATGTCATGTATGAAATGCCAAGATTCGATAATTCACCTTGGGTTAAAGTGACAGTAAGACCATTGTCATCTGTGTAATTACCACCCCTAACATAAGTTGGGAACTTATAATCATAAATCTTAAAGGGATCTGAATATAACTGTCTGGCACTTTAACATTTGTTTTTTTCCTACTTAGATAATGTTATGCATTCAGGCAAGTCTGATTTTGCCAGATTGAAGTAGATGTCTTATTTAGCATTTCTTTTCTCACTTTTTTTATTGTCCCAGTAAAAGCCTGGCCAGGAAAACGAAATTACTGCAAGTAGTTTTGTCAGGTCGTCAAGCTCCTTGAAATGCTGGTCATCATTTTGAAATAAACCTGTCATTTCACAGTATCTTCTCCCCTGAGAGCAGTAAATACTTTTATTAATTTTTATCTTTGATTTTAATTTTAATTTTTTGTGAACATACAAACTCCGCTTATAAATAAAAGTACTTGGTGGGTATTAAAGTCACTTTATTCCAGATTGTCTTCAACTGCCAGTATATATACATTGGATTTTTTTATATAATCCTAATCAGTGGGATAACCTTTTGTTACTATGATTTCATAATCTAGCAGATTACAAAGATATCCTAATATGCAAAAATAAAATGTTTTCCCATTGATTTGTTATTTTTAATTTTCCCAATGAATAGCTGATGTGAAAATTTTTTTTGAAGAAAAAACTCTGAAGTTGAGAATCTTACTTCTCCTAAAGAATGAGAATATAAAATAAGTTTCAGAATCCTCAGTTTGTAGACCATAACTGTATATAGTGGGTCAGGTTGCTGCCATACATCTGTTTGTGGGTATGTGCTCAAAGAGGGAGCTTTTTTTTTTTTCTTAGTTATTTTAAGAAAAAAACCAAAAAACAAAAAAACTCCCACCTCTCCATCCCTGGAATTATTTTTCTTATATAAGCATGGTCATTTCTCACTATAAGCTGTTCTTTTCTTTCTTAGGGATTAATGCTTCATCAAGGGATATTTGTACTTTTCTCTTGGGAATTCCATCATCATGCGAAATTTGAAGTTACTTCGTACCCTGGAGTTCAGGGATATTCAAGCTCCAGGGAAACCTCAGTGCTTCACTCTCCGAACTGAACAGGGGACAGTACTCATTGGCTCAGAACATGGACTGATAGAAGTAGACCCTATCACAAGAGAAGTAAGTTACTGACGGAGAATACTAGCACTTGGGTATGAGCCTTAACTTGTCTTCTTCCAAACTTTCTTCCCCCGTATAATCTTTCTTTATGGCTTCTTGCATTTATATCTTACTAAATGTCTTTGCTTTGTATAGTTGCCATATTAGACATAGCTTAAATAATATTTATTAAATACCTTTAGCTCTGGTACTATTTTTAAGGTAAGTTGACAAAACTCTAACCATATATTTTGAGTAGGTGCCCTACCTTTTATCCTTTCTATCATGTAACTCTTCCTTATAATAGTGGTTCTCAACTGGAATGTCCATGAAAATTCCCCTGGAGCTTTTTTATTTTTTGAGGCAGGGGTCTCACTCTGTCATCAAGGCTGGAATGCAGTGGCACCATCACAGCTTGCCACCACCTCGACCTCTGAGGCTCAGGTGATCCTTCCATCTCAGCTTCCTGAGCAGCTGGGACTACGGGGCACATAACATCATGCCTGGCTGTTTTTATTTTTTTGTAGAGAAGAGATCTTGCTCTGTTACCTAGGTTGGTCTCAAACTCCTGGGCTCAACCAATCCTCCCACCTTGACCAATCAAAGTGCTGGGATTACAGACATAAGCCACTGCACCTGGCCTCCCTCGAGCTTTTTAAAAAATATGTTTGAGCCTCCAACCCATATCAACTAAATCAGAATTTTTAGTGGTAGATCCTGACCATATATACTTAAATTTTTTAAAATTATTTTTTTGTACAGATGGGGTCTTGCTATGTTGCTGAGACTGGTCTTGAACTCCTGGCCTCAAGTGATCCTCCTACCTCAGCCTTCCAAAGTGCTGGGGTTACAGGCGTGAGCCACTCTACCTGGCCTCATATATTTTAAAAGCTTTGTGGGTTGATTTTGATATCTTCCCTTACATTTTGCTATTAGTGTATTTTAGGTGATTACATTATTTTTCCTTATACTGTGGAAATCTTAGAAAATCATAGTTATTAGCTTTGTGTTTTATTGGACATTTTTAAATAGACCTGGCTTGATTTTGTGTTTGGCAAAAAGGTCACATTACCTGTTTTTCTTTTTTTTTAATTTAATTTAATTTAATTTTTTATTATAAAGATGTGGGGTACAATTCAGGGTTAGGTATACAAACATTGATTATGTAGGTACCCTTGTTAATGAAGTGTGCCCTCCCTCCTCTAGCAGTTTCTCTCAACAGCCACTTCCACCCTCTCTCCCCTGACAATTTCCTGCTACTGCCAATTCCTTTCTTATAGTATTATAATTGTTCAAGGGCTGCCTATGAGTGACCTGTTTTTCTTGTTAAAGATCATAGAGTTGTGATATTTCTCAAATGACAGAATTTTAATCTAGAAAAAAAGATTTTTAAAAGCTTTTATATTAGAAAAGAAGTTTTAAAAAATATTCTGTTCCTGGAAGTGTTATTAATTGTTCTTGAAAGTAATTTGCTGGTGTGTTTGCTTTGGTGAAAGGTGAAAAATGAAATTCCTTTGGTGGCAGAAGGCTTTCTCCCAGAGGATGGGAGTGGCTGCATTGTTGGTATTCAGGACTTGCTGGATCAGGAGTCTGTGTGTGTGGCCACAGCCTCTGGAGATGTCATACTGTGCAGTCTCAGCACACACCAGGTAAGTGCAAGAGTCCAGTGAGGATGAAATCTCAGGTATCCTCAAACAACTCACTTGTTTGTGGACGTTTTCAAATCAGTAGCCATAATATTTAAACTTTTACAAACTAGAGTCTTTGCATTATATATTTCTTTATTTAAAAAAATTATTGACATGGGTTTAGTTATACTTCAAGATTCTTCTAAAACACAATTATGTCTATTGCACCTATTAATAGGAAGAATCTCATTCCAAGTGAGAACTTAAAAAAAAACTGACCATTGTTGTGTTGATCATCTCTTATCAGAATCTTACCCTGAGTTGTAACATTTATTTTTCAATTTAGGAAGTCTTTGAAATGTTTATGTAGCTTATGTTTTCTGTTAAAAATGTTGATTGACTAACTTAAGAGTTGCTGGACTATAGGCATAAAAGTAATACATCATCATTACATATATATTTTAAGACTGCCAAGAGAGAGATTTCAACCAATTGCTTCTTTCTCTACTCTAGCATAAGTTGAGTTTTTGGATTTCCATCTTCATGTTCTTAATAGTAAGAGTTTCAAATTACAATTGATTCTTTTTTAATCTTCTTTGATTACTCCATTAGCTGTGATCTTTTAACATCAATTATGTCCCAGGATTTATAGTTTTGCTATTAGAGGAAAAATAATAGTAGCTTACATTTGTTCAATGTTTATAATGTGCCAGATACTTTTTCTCATGCTTTTCATGCAAATTCTTCTTCTTCTTTTTTTTTTGAGTCAGAGTCTCACTCTGTCGTCCAGACTGGAGTGCAGTGGTACACTCACAGCCACCGCAGTGTGTCCACCTACTGGGCTCAGGTGATCCTTCCACCTCAGCCTTCCAAGTAGCTGGAACTACAGGCATGCACCACCATGCCAGGCTAATTTTTTAATTTTTTTTTATTGTAGAGACAAGGTCTCGCCAAGTTGCCCGGGCTGGTCTCAAACCCATGGGTACAGGCAATCTTCTTGTCTCTGCCTCCCAAAATGCTGGAATTATAGGCGTGAGCCACCATGATAGCCTTATGAGGTTGATTGTTTCCCATTCTTCAGAAGAGGAAATTGAAGCACAGAATGCTTAAGTAACTAGGCCAAGATCACATAGTTATCAAATGGGGTTTGAACCCCAGCAGTCTAAACCTGGCATCTTTACTCTTAATCATTCCATGTAGTACAATAATAGCCCTTACTCTCAGTTCCTGGTAAGAAATATCAAAGCCATCATGACAACTTAATTAGTATTTCTCATATTTAAAAGATATATTATTGCTTTTAGAACATTTTGTAGAATTTTTCTTGATTAATGAGCTCTTCTAGTTCATTTATCTTCATTTAATGGTGCTGTTCCTGCCCCTTTGTGGCTTCTCAATTGTCTGGGACATAGAGTCCATATTCCTATTGTGCCTTATAAGATCTTTCACTATTTGTTCCTCAGATTCCTTTTTACCTTCCCTTCCCATTGTTCCTATGTGTATGTACACCTTATGCTCTAGTTGCAGCTGATGTTTGGCTGTTCTTTTTATGACTTTGTGCCTGAACACTGTTTTTTTTCCTGATCTGTCTCCTGCCCCTATTATCACTCTTTTTTGAAACACCACCTCAGAACAACTTTCCTGGACTTTCCTAGGCCGCTTGTCATTCCCTTCATTGAGACCCACTTTGCTTCCCAGAGATCTTGTTTTTCACCCTAACTCTTGGTAGTCTTATTTTTTATCTCCCTCATGAGACAACTCTGGGAAGGATAGGATGTCTATTTTCAGTCTTTGCACCTAATAACATATCTAATCTCTTGATACCTGTTACTAAAGAAATGTTTGAATAAATTCATGTTTATATGTTTGTTCTTATTTGTTTTGATTGATGTTGTAGTAAATTTTTCCTGAAACACTAGTGTTTTGAGTCTTTCCTTTCGATTTTCTCTGTCTCAGCTGGAATGTGTTGGGAGTGTAGCCAGTGGTATCTCTGTCATGAGTTGGAGTCCTGACCAAGAGCTGGTGCTTCTTGCCACAGGTAAGCTTGTCTCTGGTACCTAAATGATGTTTATAAAATATTACACCAAATACCTTATCAGCTTCAGTTATGGGTTGCTTAAGTTTCAAAAAATCCCTTTGAACAATGATACCAGTATTATAATGTAGCGTGAATGTGTTTTTTCTAACTTAAATTTCACCACGGTATTTTTTTTTTCTTTTTTCTTTTAAAGATGTGGGGTACAATTCAGGATTTGGTATACAAATGGTCATTGTACAGGTAAAGTTTGGGCCTCACTTTGGTCTCCACTTTACCTGGTTTGAGATCAGTTACCCTTTTAATGAAGTATGCTGGCATCCCCATCCCCCAGCTGTTTCCCATTGCCAATCCCTTTCCTATAGTATTATGATAATTGTTCAGCATCTGCTTATGAATGCAAACAGCATATTGTTATGAAAGTTGTTTCGTGTAACTTCTTCAGTCTTTGGGAGTGGGAAACAATGTCATAAAACCTGGGGAGGCTGTCAAGTCCATAATTACAGATTAAAATGTCAGCAGTATTTTATTTTAACCTACTCTAAGAGTTCCTGTATACACAGATTTAAAAAAAAATATTGCATTTCTATTTTTTCCTTTAATTAAGTCTCTTCATTTCATATGAGTTCAGAAAACCACCACGACTGAGGTATGTATTTGAAGAGATGTCTTGGAAATTAGGAATGTTAAAGTTAGTGGAAGAGGGCTATGTGGACTTTTATGTTCAGCTTTAGACACATATATAGCTGAGCATAAGCACTAGGTCGCTTTTCTAGGCAAAACTTTTTGTTTTGTTTGTTATTTGTTTTTTTGAGTGGAGTCTTACTCTGTTGCCTCTGGTGGAGTTAAGTGTCTATGATCATGATCGTCACAGCTCACAGCAGCCTCAACCTCCTGGGCTCAGGCGATTCTTCTACCTCAGCATCCCAAGTAGCTGGGACTGCAGGCACACACCACCATGCTTGGCTAATTTTTTTATTTGTTTGTGGAGACGAGGTCTTGCTGTGTTGCCTAGGCTTTTGGACTCAAGCAGTCTGCCCACCTTGGCCTCCCAAAGTACTAGAATTACAGGTGTGAGCCACTGCACCTGGCCTTGTTTGTTTATAAGTTAAAGCATTTTGAATTTCTGCCCTATTTGGACTAATTTCTTCACTTCAACTCTAGTTTACAGAGCCACAGATACTTAGAGAGTATCAGTTTTGTTTCATGAAAACAAAGTCATTCTTGTTTGTGCCCCTGTAAGGTCAACACACCTTGATTATGATGACAAAAGACTTTGAACCAATCATGGAGCAGCAAATCCACCAGGACGATTTTGGTGAAAGTGAGTATAGCTTTACTTAAAACATTTGTGACCTTAAGTGCCTTCCCAGTTTTTTTTGTTTTTTTTGAGTTGGAGTCTCACTCTGTCGCCCAGACTGGAGCGCAGTGGCCGCTCCTGGCCACCGCAGCCTCGACCTGGGCTCTGGCGATCCTTCCGCCTCAGCCTTCCAAGTAGCCGGAGTTACAGGCATGCGCTACCACGCCCGGCTGATTTTTTGGTTTATTGTAGAGATGAGGTCTCGCCTGCCCAGGCGGGTCTCGAACCCGCGGGCTTAGGCATTCCACTCACCTCAGCCTCCCAAAGGCGCGGGATTACAGGCTGAGCCACCGAGCCCGGCTGCCTTCCCAGTTTTAATCATTTTCATGTACACTAATAACTATTCCATAAACCCAAAGAGCTGTGAAACTTAAACCTCATTTATGAAATATATGTGAGCCCAGTTCCTTCAGCCCACCCCAGACCTTTAAAGGCCTTCCTCTGGTCTTTCATTTCATGTCTGAGGGGTGGCTTTGTCAATAACCTGAAAAATAGAAATTGATTCTTTTTTTTTTTTTTTTTTGAGTTGGAGTCTCACTCTGTCGCCCAGGCTGGAGTGCAGTGGCCGCTCCCAGCCACCACAGCCTCGATCTGCTGGGCTCCGGCGATCCTTCCGCCTCAGCCTTCCGAGTAGCCGGAATTACAGGCGCGCGCTACCACGCCCGGCTGATTTTTTGATTTATTGTAGAGATGAAGTCTCACTGCCCAGGCGGGTCTCGAACCCGCGGGCTCATGCAATCCACTCACCTCAGCCTCCCAAAGGTGCGGGATTACAGGCTGAGCCACCGAACCTGGCTAGAAATTGATTCTTAAGGTAGTTGTTGTCCAAACCCTAGGAAAGGCTTAGAATGGGATTTCAGTGAAAGGGACTGTACAATCTAGAATAAAAGTAATATTTCTACATTACAGTTTTAGGGAGAAGAAAATGAGAGGTGGGATAGAAAGCTGATACTTTTTTTCTGCTTGTTAGATCCAGATCTGCATTTTCATGGGAACAAATTGTTGTCTTGTTAAAATCTGGCTGAAGTCATTTGGGCATTGAGTCTGTGGGGTTATTAAAAGGGATGTGGAAAAGCGAGGTGCTTATTGAGTGTAATATTGGGTTCGTAGTACCTACTCAAGAATTATTTCAGAATAAATTATTTTTGAATAAATAAATGAGAAGCAGTTCTCTAAATGATTTCTCAGAGTTAGTGGAACAAGAAGGAATGAAATCAGATCTCAGCAGCAGTTGAAATAACCTCTCCCCTTCCCTTTCTCTTTAATCAGGCCGAGTAGCTGAGAAATCATTTAGAGAACTGCTTCTCATTTATTTATTTAAAAATAATTTATTCTGAAATAATTCTTGAATAGGTACTACGAACCCAACAGTGTGTTTAGTACTATGGATAGCTCAAAAATTGTTAAGTAGTTGAATTTTCCTTTAAAGAGTCATAAGTACAGTAATGACATGATGTGCAGGTATTAAGGTAGCATAAGGGAAGGAAAGCAGTAGTGAGGGAATATTTCCCCAAGGAGGCTGACTTGAGCTGATTCTCAGCAGAATTGGTATTGGGTACATGAGGTCTGAGTAGTCCAAGCAAGGTAATGAGTCCATTTTAAGGGAGGGATGTTTCGTAGAAACACCATGGTTTACTCATGGCAGGACATGAGTGTAGAATGAAGTAAATTAGATGCATTTGGATTAATTTTGTGGTAAGGAATTTGGACACTAAGTTATAGTTGATCCACTATTAAAGGTTTTGATATTGAGAGGTTTAAAGCTATTTTTCTAGTAGAAAGATGACTCTTGATGCCATTTTGTTGTTGTTGATGTGTGGAGAGGGAATAGGCTAGAGGCAGGGTGATCAGGTAGGAGGTTGCTACAGAAATCCAGGTGAGAGAAAAGAAAGGTGAATGTGGGGCTAGAAGTGGGAATGAATTCAGGAAAAACTTGACTCTTAGGATGGAAATACATTTTATGGAATTATCTGAGAAACTTTTTTGGAATATATGTGTATAGTTCCCCTCCTGCTCTAGGCCGGTTTTAGAAATACCAGTTTAGAAGGTGAAATAAGTAGACTTTGGATATGTAAGGTGAGGAAGAAAGGGTTAAGTGGGACTCCAGCTAGAACCTCAGGTGATGAGAATAAAGATGTCAGTAACTAAAAGAAGGAAGGGTAGGTGGTGAGTTCTGTTTTGTGTTTGTTGAAGGACCATATGGGATTGCCACATGGGGTAGGCAAATAAGGGGCTAAAGCTCAGGTGAGACTGAGCTGTAGACTAGGAGCCATTGGTATGTAGGAAATCCTGACAGTCTTGGGAAGCAGACGACATTGCTTAGAGAGCAGATATGGTCCTGAAGAGTAAGATCCAGGATGGAACTCAGGGGCATCTAACTTTGAGGACAGAGAGTAACCAGTACACAGCACACCTTGGGATGAGAAAGTGCTCTGGGCCTGACTTTTCCCACCAGCTTTTTCATTAAAAGTCTAATGCAGTAAATCAGGGAAAAGGGAGTCCAAGTTAGGGTCTTAGGTCTTAGAAATGTGTTTATCAGTACAAAAAAAAAAAATCAGTCTATGGAGTGATGAATATTTTCACTCTAACCAAGGGATCAGTAAAGTTGTTCTGTGAAGGGCTAGGTAGTAAATATTTTTAGCTCTGCGACTATATGGTCTCTGCAATTCAGTTCTATTAAAGTATGAAAGCAGATATAGACAATACATAGCCATAGCTGTGTTCCAGTAAGAGTTTGTAAAAGCAGATGTTGTCTGTAGATGCAGATCCCTGCTGTAACCCCATCACTTATTGTCTGATCTCATTGGAAAATTTATCTTTCTTCTTTATTCTTTACCTCTCCATGGAAACTTGCAGATAGAAACCCAGGGGTGTGCATCAGCCTAGGCATTGCTATTTGTATACACAGCAGCATGGTGTGCTTTGAGGTACTGTAGTGCTTGGATGTGAGCTGATAGGAAATGGTCATACTGACTCATTTTTTTTTTCTTAAATTTTAAAGATGTGGGGTAACAGGTTTCTTCAGGGAAAACTTGATTCTTAATGAGGATGGGAGTACATTTTATGGAATTATCTGAGAAACTGACTCATAATTTATAGAAATTGTAAACAGCCCTGTTTCATCAGAATTAATTGCAGGGGGGAAGTACTGAGTTCTGGGTTTGACTGATTCTTTCAAGATTATCTTTATAGTACCTCTTGAAGATCTATGCCAGATCCTACCTCCAGGAATAGAAGAATTGTGTTGTTTCAGCAACTCTACTTTTATATTTCATGTAAGAGATGCATTATGATTTAGAAAGAAATCCAATCTGGAAGGCAGAAGCCTTATGTTCTAATTTTGGCCTTTGCCACTAGGGGCACTCAATCTGTAAGTCTATGTTTGGGGCTGGATTTGATGATCTTCCCTACACCACCTACAGTACAAGCTGGGAGGTTGGATAGAATTAGTTGATTGAAAGCTTACAGTCAGATTTTTATTCCTACCTATTGTCTTGGGTTTTATGTTTTAGACATATTGCATAATTTCCTCATATTTCATTCTTCTTACTTGTAAAGTGAAGGTAAGATTACTGACTCATGTCATCAAGAGAACATGGAATATATTAGATGGCAGTAAAGTGCTTTCCAAAATAAAGAAGGGCTCACAGCTTGCCAGGAGAAAGAATGAATGAATTTTAGATTCATCAAGATCACTGTGGCATATAATATGCAACATAGGTTTTTCAAATATTGCTACTGGTTAATTTATTGAGTTATCTTAGAAGGTCCAAGTAATTGTCAGTGATTAACTTCGTGAAGCATAACAGTGAACCTGTTTTCATTTTACTTCATGCAGCTTATTTGTTGTCTTGCATATTCTCAATCAATTGTTTTCTAGGCAAGTTCATCACTGTTGGATGGGGTAAGAAGGAGACACAGTTCCATGGATCAGAGGGCAGGCAAGCAGCCTTTCAGATGCAAATGGTAAGTTTGGTTTGATGGATAAAGAACCTTGACTGGAATAAGTAGAAGTTCTGCCATTCACCAGGAACTCTTAGGTGTCCATTTAAAGGTCAATAATACATCGTTCTCTTCTGCGTTAGTAAAACTGTTTAGAGCCTTCAGGGAATGAGCCAACCTAAAAAGAACCTTTTTAAAAAAAATTGCCAACTTGCTTTGTGATTTATTTTTAGTGTAGCAAATAGTTATAAGCAATATTCATCACCCAGTTTAAAAAATAAAACATCACAGACAGAGATGAAATACCCTGTGAAGGCCTTCAGTATTCCTCCCCTTTCTCCCCAGAGAGAGCTACCATCCTGCATTCACTGCTATTCATTCACATGAGTAATCTCATATTTTTTCTACATATGTGTACATTAGATAGTTTTTCTGACTTTTTATTTTCCCTGTTTCTGAATTAGAAAATTCTAAAAACCACATAATGCTGTCTTAATGACTCAAGGCAGTACTTTTCTTTTCTTTTTTTGAGTAGGAGTCTCACCCTGTCACCCAGTCTGGAGTGCAGTGGCATACTCATGGCTACCACAGCCCCGACCTGCGGGGCTTACGTGATCCTTCACCTCAGCCTTCCAAGTAGGTAGAACCACAGGCTCGTGCCACCACATTCAGCTAATTTTTTTTATTTATTGTAAAGACGAGGCCTCGCCAATTTGCCCAGGCTGATCTCGAACCCCTGGGCTCAGGCAGTCCTCTTGTCTCTGCCTCCCAAAGTGTTGGGATTACAGGCATGAGCTATTGTGCCTGGCTAAGGCAGTACTTTTCAATCTTAGAGAGCCCCTGAAGGCAGAGGAATGTGGACAGAAGAGGAGTGCCTGCTCTAGGGGCTCCTGGGAAGTAGCATCACTGTCTACCGTCCCATTAAGTTAACTCATATTAAATAAACTCTTACATTTTATCTGTATACAATTTGAATGTTTTTAAAAATATGAATTAAAGCATACCACTCTTCAATAAAATTAATGGCACAGGAAGCTATGCCATGTTTATCCTCTTGCGTGCTGCTGGGTACCCCTAGGGGCAGCACATATCTCTGTTAGAGAAGTACACATTAGATTCTCAGCATGATCATGTCATGTAGCGGTAAGACCTCGGCCAGTTTTTTGGCATTTCTGTATCTCTCTATTCCTTTCTTTAAAATGGGCATAACAGTGTCCCAAGGATTGAGATTTGGAGGTAATGTATATAAAACAGCTACCACAGCACCAATACAGGATATGCACTCAAATGGTAGTTGCTGCTCTTATTATAGTGGACAGATAACTTTTGAAACTTAAAGCATAGTTTCTACTTCAAAACAACTATATTGGGAGTAAAATATGCAAGGTGGGTCTAATTTAACATTCTGAAAATTGCTGATCTATTAGAATCAGTAAAGGATGTTTAGAGGGCAGAAAAATGGAGTAACTATTCCTAATCAAGGTTGATTCTTTGGGGTGATCTCTATAGTAGTCCAGCTTTAGACATCTGGTTTTTATGTCCCCTTAATTCTTAAGTGATTCTTTTTTCCAGAAGGAGTAAAATCAGGTAGAGGAGAATTAACTTGACTAAGTAGTTTTTGCACATTTGTATATTCTAAGCAACAAGTAAATTATGCAGTGACTAAGGCCATATATTTTGAATTTTAAAATAATACTTTACTGATACACATTACAACATGGATGAACCTCATAAACATTATGTTAGTTGAAAGAAACCAGTCACAAAAAAATCACGTATTATATGATCCCATTTATTTGAAATGCCCAGAATAGGCAAATCTGTAGAGACAGAAAGTAAATTAGTGGTTGCTTAGGGCTTGGAGGGCAGGAGGATTGGGCAGGAAGGAGTGACTGCTAATGTGTATTGGGTTTCTTTTGGGGATGATGGAAATGTTCAAAATTTAGATTATGGTGATGGTTACACTTTGTAACTATACTTAAAAGACATTGCGTTGTGTACTTCAGGTGGTGAGCCTTAGTAGAATATAAATTACATCCCTATAAAGTTGTTAAAAGTTACTACTTTAAGGGAATTTGCAGTAGTATTCAGAATAAGGCAGTTTTCTATACTTTGTTAAGCTCTGAAAACATTGTATACCTGGTACTTGCTAGAGTAAGAATTGTCTAGTATTGACAAAATTAGGTTTTATTAGTGATATAAAATGATTTGGATAATAGGGAAAAAACCCTTCATTCTATTATCTAATCTACTGTTCAGTAGCCTACTCTAGGCCTACTCATGAACTTTTTCTGAAGACTTTCTGTGGTTTTGTTTTGGTGTGAAAGTTCATAACTACCTGTCAAAAAACAAAACAAAAATCCTTGGATTAGTCAGGCGTTGGTTTTCACGTGACTGGTTTTTTTTGTTTTTGTTTTTTTTACGTTGTATTGCTTTAGTTCTCAGTTTACTCCCTGCTTGGGTGCTCCTAGTGCCCAGTAATGCTGATACAGGAGGTTGGTTGCATTGTGTGTTATTTTTCTACTTTCTTTTTTGTTTCAAATTTTTTATTTTAGAGATGTGGGGTACAATTCAGGGTTAAGTATACTGATGTTCATTATGCAGGTACCTTTATTGATGGTGCCCCCCTCCCCACATAATCTGTTTTTCTACTTTCTTAGGCAGTCGATCATTTATTTATTTAAAGCCGTATATTTAGCACCTATTGTGTGCCAGGCACTGGAACAAAATCCCTAACCTCAATAAAGCATATATTCATTGGATACTCTATTAAAATAATATTAATGTATAATATGTCCAGGGGTGAAAAATGCTCTGGAGGAAAATAAAGCAAGATAAAGAGTGCCAGATAGCAGCAGATGGGACGGTCTGGGATGGCCACACTAGGAAGGTGCTATTTGATTTTAGATCTGAAGGAGATAAAGGAGTAAGCATTGTGAATATATGGAGAAGACTATTAGACAAGCAAAACATTTATTTTCTTATCATAGTTACCTGATATGTTCCTTAGCTCATTATATTTAATACCTATATCTGTAGTTTTTTCCTCTGTTGCTATTCTTGGAGTTCACTTGAAAAAAAAATACCCAAAGAAAGACTTTTTAAGTTTTATTTTGTATATTTTAAAACTTTGTTGTTTTGTGATATACCAAAGTAGTGTCTTCAGCTTTTTTTTTTTCTGAGTCAACGTCTCCGCTATCATCTATGCTGCAGTGGCACAATCATGGCTCATCATAGCCTCATTTCCTGGGCTCAGACAGTCCCCCGCCTCATCCTCCTAAGTAGCTGGAACTACAGGCATGCATTACCATACCTGGCTAATTTCTGGGATGTTTTTTTGTAGAGACGAGATCTCACTATGTTGCTCAGGCTGGTCTTGAACCCTTGGGCTCATGCTATCCTCTCACTTTAGCCTCCCACAGTGCTGGGATTATAGGCGTGAGCCACCATGCCTGGCCTTAAGTTTTTGTTTTTATTTTTTGATGATTTCTTGGTTTACAAGCCCTTCTAGGAGGATTTCTGAGGATCCTGTGAAGCTGATTTTCAAAATAGCTTAAATTTCATATAAAAGATTTCTATGTATTGACCTGAGGCTCATTTGACTCTGGGCCCTTTAAGGTCCCCCAGTAATATTGGTGTTTCCTCCTCTCTTTAGCATGAGTCAGCTTTGCCCTGGGATGACCATCGACCACAAGTTACTTGGCGTGGGGATGGGCAATTTTTTGCTGTGAGTGTTGTTTGCCCAGAAACAGGTATGGAAATAAACTGAAGCTAACCAAAAATTGTTCTTAAATTTACTACAGTTTCAGGAGATTTTCCTTCTTTTGCTTTTATTGGGGTATTCATGACACATATGAGGTAAAGATGTGCTGCTTTAGATGTTAAATGAGTTTGGAATTCAGATTTAGAAGATTCTTGAGACTATGTGGTCCAGCCTCCCACCTGGTGAGACATATTTTTAACAGGATTAATCTAATTGACTTTGTAAAACCATGTAGTTTTTATAAGGAAGATGTTTGGAAAGTTCTAACTTGACATTTTCATAATGTTTTAAGTATATGTTGTTTTACTTCATCTATTGCACAGGGGCTCGGAAGGTCAGAGTTTGGAACCGAGAGTTTGCTTTGCAATCAACCAGTGAGCCTGTGGCAGGACTGGGACCAGCCCTGGCTTGGAAGTGAGTGGGAGAAGAAACTTTTGTACTTCTTCCTCAAAGAAATTCATGGAACCAGAGTAGAGGTGGTGGTACTCACCAAATGTAGATGTTTACAAAACACAAAAGACTGTTTATACACATTTGGCTGTAACAGCCTCTTTCTTTCCTTCTGTTCTCTAAAGTCTGAATTTAACTCAAATAGTAGATTCTGGGCTTCTTTGCAGATCTCATCATTCCAAGGTCCCATACATTTTGCATTCCTAATTCTTAAAAGGTTCTGGTTATAGGCAGAGCCTGTATGAAGTCATTGTCTAAAAAAGCAGAAAATGGTGCTTGTAAGGAAAGTCCCAGTTTGCAAATCTCAGTAGGGCAAACGGAGCTTTTGTGAAAACCGGGAAAGAGCTTCCTTCCTCTGCATAAATACCCACAGTAAAGGATTTACTTGCCATGGAACATACTTATTGACCCCCTCCTTTCGTTTACCTCCTTGGCCCAATATGCTTATGGCTGCACTAGTTTTAAATAGAAGTATCTTCTCTGTGTCAGCATCAGTTACATGCAAAACCAGTAGGTCTCCAGATTTCAGACATCTTGTTTTCTACCAGTATTTAAATGGTATTGGATTAGAGAGCAAGAAAAGACTGGATTTTACTTAAAATTCCTGAGAAAAATATGAATATGATGAGGTAATTAAGATGTTTTGCCAGGCACAGTGGCTCACACCTGTAATCCCAGCACTTTGGGAGGTGGAGACGAGAGGATTGCCTGAGCCCAAGGGTTCCAGACCAGCCTAAGCAACATAGACTTTGTCTCTACAATAAATAAAAAAATTAGCCAGCCATGGTGGCACATGCCTGTAGTTCCAACTACTTGGGAGGCTGAAGCAGTAGGATCGCCTGAGCCTAGCAGGTCAAGGCTGCAGTAGCTGTGAGCGTGCCACTGCACTACAGCCTGGAAGACAGTGAGACTCTGATTTAAAAAAAAAAAACAGTTTTTAGTAGACCAAAAAAACCTTAAAAGAGGTCTGCCGGAGTATAGAATATTTGCTGAAGTCATATAATTGAAGGAGAAATAGGCTATGATTTTTAGAACATACTTGGAATAGTTTTATTTATTGATTTTAAAAAGTCATCCAAATGCACTGTAGATCTGTAAGTCTCTGGACAAATAGAGCCTTCTGATTCCTAAAAGCTCTAAATATCAACCTCCCATATGACCCCGCAATGCCCCTACTGGGAATATATCCTGAAGAACTCAAATCACTCTATAAAAAAGATACCTGCACACGTATGTTTATCGCAGCATTGTTCACAATAGCAAGAACCTGGAAGCAACCATGCTGCCCATCAAAAGAGAACTGGATTAAAAAAATGTGGTACATATACACGATGGAATACTACGCAGCCATAAAAAAGAACAAAATCATGAATTTTGCAGCATCCTGGATGGAACTAGAGTCTATAATACTGAGTGACCTCTCACAGAAGCAAAGATCCAAGTATCACATATTCTCACTCATATAATGGACCTTTAATATCCAATGTAATACTATAAGAAAATGACTGACAGTAGTGGGAAACTATGGGGGAGGGGAGGGAGATGGGATCAATGGCAGCAAATATCTGTCTGGGGACGGGAAACACCTCTTATCAACAGGGTGCCTGAATGAAACGTACTTGTATACCTAACCCTTAACTGTACCCCACAACACCATAATAAAAAATAGTGATTAATAAAAACAAACAAAAAAACAAATAGAGCCTTCATGCAAATTAGGAAAAGGCACTCTTTCTTCTGGATGGTGCAGTTCCACACTAGAGTGATTTGATTGCCAAGAGACAACGGACACATGGAACTTTAAATGTCCTTGGATAAAGATACTAATTCTTTTCATTTATTTTTGCTGAAAAAAAAAAATCTCTTTTCCAAATTTCATATTGTTCTTAAGCCAGTTGAATGAGTTTTTGGAGTTCTAACACTGGGTTTGTTTTAAGACCCTCAGGCAGTTTGATTGCATCTACACAAGATAAACCCAACCAGCAAGATGTTGTGTTTTTTGAGAAAAATGGACTTCTTCATGGATACTTTACACTTCCCTTCCTCAAAGATGAGGTTAAGGTAAATGCCATTAAACTTAGAGGACTTTCTACAGCTATGGATGGGGTTTATATTTGATAAAGATGTGTAAATAGACGTTTCATAGTAGATAGTAATAAAAATGATGACTTCCTGTGATTTTGTTGTTTTGTAAAAGTGGAATTGTTTTTCCAAAGAGATTTTGCAAATAATGTATTTCTTTCCTATCTGAGATAAAACACAGACAAGAAATAGAAATGCTAGTTTTTATTGTTTATTTTGACAAAAACATAATTCTAATGATAAGTGTTTTCCATTTATAACATTTAAATCTTAAGCAGCTCAGAACCATTAAGATCCTTGCTGAGGTAGAAAAACATCAAATGGTAATTTTTTTTTGAGTTGGAGTCTCATTCTGGAGTGCAGTGGCACAGTCATGGCCAGCCCAGCATCAACCTGCTGGGCTCCGATGATCCTTCCGCCTCAGTCTTCCAAGTAGCTGGAACTACAGCCACACGCCACCATGCCCAGCTAATTTTTAAATTTATTGTAGAGTCGAGGTCTCACCAAGTTGCCCGGGCTGGTCTCAAAACTGCAGGCTCAGACAGTCTACTTGCCTTGGCCTCCCAAAGTGCTGTGATTACAGGCTGAGCCACCAAGCCTGGCCCAAATGGTAATTTTTATGTAAAATTTTAAACATCTTAAAAGTTGAAAGTTTAATGAACTCCCACATGCCTATTAATTTCAACAGATATCAACATTTTGCAAAATTTTTTCATCTATTTATTCCTCCCTCACCTATGCATACACATACAAGCACACATTTTTATTTCCTGGCATTTTAATTCTAGAAATTATATTTTCAATATTTATTTCTGACAGGAACATTTCTCTTTACATAACCATCATTCTGTTATTGTACATTACCTTAGTGTTACCTAATACTCAGACCATAATCAAATTTCCCTGATTGTCTAAAAATTCACCTTGCATTTGATTAAGTTTCTTAAAGTCTGTTGTAATCTTTAAGCATAATATATATATATATTTTTTAAGTCCTTTACATATAGTGACGTACGTATTTCACAGATTTGTTTAATGCCTCTATAGATTAGTAATTTATAGGAAGGAATTAGCTCAGGTAGGATTATTTGATTTGTCAGAGCTCTTCAGCTATTGTGAGAGGAAATTCATCTATTGTAAAGATTTTGAAGTAGATGTATAACTAATGGCCAATGACAGATCTTTTTTACCTTCTAGGTAAATGACTTGCTCTGGAATGCAGATTCCTCTGTGCTTGCAGTTTGGCTGGAAGACCTTCAGAGGGAAGAAAATTCTACTCTGAAAACCTATGGTAAGACAGCTGTAGTAGCTCAGCCTTATGCCCTACAAAATGTAGCTGTAAGTAGCAAGAGTAAGGAATTTCCTTCATCTTTTCTACTTGGTCCCTTAGTGGAACCAGCAAAGCTCAAGTTGGTAGATGGAGATAGAGGAGTGGTTAGGTTTTGATTATTTATGGATTTCAGTCATGCATCAGTCAGAGTCTTCTAGAGAAACAGAACCGAAAGGAGATAGATATAGATTAGTTATTGATATTGATATCATTCCTCAGTGTCCTCAGGGGATCAGTTCCAGGATTGACCATGAAAACAAAGATTCATACATACTCAAGTCCCACTGTTAGCCCTGCAGAACCCTTGGATATGTAAAATTGATCCTCTGTATACTTAGGTTTTGCATTCCTTGACATTGTATAATATGATCTGTGTTTGGTTGCAGATGTGGAACACACTGATTTAGAGGGCTGATAATATTTACTGGAAAAAAATCTGATTTTAAATGGGCCTGCGCAGCTCAAACCCATGTTGTTCAAGGGTCAACTCTATATCGGGAGAGGGTGAGGGAGGGAAAGAGTAAGAGAGGTATGGATTAATTTTAAGGAATTGACTAATGTAGGAGATGGTAAGTTTGAAATTTGAAGGGCAGACCAACAGGTTGGAAATGCAGGTAAGATTGATGAGTCTTGAGTCTGAAATCTTTTAAGGCAGGCTGGTAACATAGGCAGAATTTCTAAGTTACATGGTCTTGAGGCAGAATTCCTTTGTGAAACCTCAATTTTTGCTTTTAAAGTCTTCAGCTCATTGAATGAGACCCACTCACATTATGGAGGGTAATCTGTTTTTCTTAAAGTCAATTGATGGTAAATGTTAATCAATCACATCTACAAAATAGCTTCACATTAACAGCTGAACTTAGTGTTTGACCAGGCAACTGAGCACCATAGCCTTGCCAAGTTGACACAAAAAAATAACAAGTCATCTGTGCTTTCTCTTCTTGGATTGTATCACTGTAGAAAACCAAAACACTAACAAAGGAATACTGTGGAAGTGAAAAGAGATTTAGATTGGGTATAATAATTTTTTTTTCTTTTTTGAGTCAGATTCTCACTCTGTTCCCAAGGCTGGAATGCAGTGGTATGCTCATGGCCACTGCGGCCTTGACCTGCTGAACTCAGGCAATCCTTCAGCCTCATCCTTTCAAGTAGCTAGGACTACAGTCATACACCACCACACCTGGCTAACTTTTTGATTTATTGTAGAGATGGGGTTTCGCCAAGTTGCCCAGGCTGGTCTCAAACACTTAGGCTCAGGCAGTCCTTTTGCCTTGGCCTCCCAAAGTGCTGGAATTACAGGCATGAGCCACTACGTCTGGCACGAATATTTTCTGTAGCTTTTGAAATGTATAATTATGTGGTTTTAAATATTAAATGCTATATAAATATGTTAGATAATAAAGATAAGAAAAAATTTGTAATTCTACCACTGATTATTTAACCATTCTGGTTATTAACCATGTTAACAGTAATCACTGTTAAAACATTATTTTAGATTTTATATGTATATCTTACTATAGCTGTTATCTTATTTTTGTTAAAAGTATAGGTGTGATACATACAGTTTTGTAATTTGCTTTGACACTGTATCGCAAGCCTATTTTCATTGTACATGTGCATCATTTTAAACTGCTTTATTTTCTTGTGCCAGTTTATTAAATCTCATGCTGTAAGATATTTAAAATTTTGTAATTTCTTATTATCATCAGTAGCAGTGCATGGTACATTTTTGTTGATAAGTCTTTTTACTTATTTTCTTTTTGTTGAGTTGGAGTCTCACTCTGTCACCCAGACTGGAGTGCAGTGGCCGCTCCCGGCCACTGCAGCCTCGACCTGCTGGGCTCCGGCGATCCTTCCGCCTCAACCTTCCAAGTAGCTGGAACTACAGGCGTGCGCTACCACACCTGGCTAATGTTTTTGATTTATTGTAGAGATGAGGTCTTGCCACGTTGCCCAGGCGGGTCTCGAACTTGCGGGCTCAGGCAGTCCATTCACCTCAGCCTCCCAAAGCGCGGGATTATAGGCTGAGCCACCGAGCCCAGCTACTTGCTTATTTTCCAAGTAACTTCCAAACTGTAATCTTTTAGCCGAAACGTTATTAAGAAATGCATTTATTCTTTATAATAGTTCTCAACCCTGGCTGCACTTTTAGAAAAAAATCATGATATCCAGGCTTCATGTCAGAGTTGGGTTCAGTGTGTTGGAATGGAAACTATACCTCAGTATTTAATTTTTAGAAAACTTCCAAGTGATTTTAATATACTACCTTAGTTGAGAAGCACTGATTAACTAGTGTATCAAGGGATGACACTGTGATATGTTTAGGAATAAAAATTTTGCACAAGAACAGCCACAATGTTTGTCCTCACAGAGTATGCACATGTGGTCTGACTTACCAACTCACGGCTACATGGAGGTGTTGTAATAATATGATTGGAGACTAGATTATATTTGCTGTGATTGCTAAGAATTAGTAGCAAGGTGATTAAGAAAATGAATTCCTTATTATAACTATAATTCCTCATATTACTAAGGTATTAATTTTATATGTATCATCTGTTTAATAAAGCTTGGTTTGGAATGTTAGGTCTTATTCTTTTAATAGGCACTGGAAAGGATAATAGCGTGCTAATCTTTCTTGGACAGCTACATCATAGTTAACTCCAGATAGGCTTGGACATACTTGCACGCAAAGCACCTGGAAGAAAATAAGCATCTTAAGTCTCATACAACATAATGAGACTAGTCCAGATCTTGGATTGAGAGTTTTAATGCTTTTAATCTAATTGCCACATTATCTTCTTCCTAAGCCTTCATGGAAAAAACCACTAAAACACTGTCTTGTCCTACTAGCCTTCCAATATGAGCATAAAGTTTGAAGGTAGAGGTGAAAATAAACATGTGTATTTCTGACCTTATTGACGCTTGACATTTTATCTTCATGGAAAACTATATTTTAGCAATTACTATTATATTATTATTTTAAAGAAGAGGCTGAGCAGGAAAGGTCCTTTGAAAAAGGAAAGATTGCTCCTGTCCCCTTCTAACAAGCTGGTATGAAATCTGGTCCCACAGCCTTTAAATAGGCCTTCCTTTCATTTTCCCTTGCAGTTCAGCTCTGGACTGTTGGAAACTATCACTGGTATCTCAAGCAAAGTCTGCCCTTCAGCACCTGTGGGAAGAGCAAGATTGTGTCTCTGATGTGGGACCCAGTGACCCCATACCGGCTGCATATTCTCTGCCAGGGCTGGCATTACCTCTGCTGTGAATGGCACTGGACGACTGATCGAAGCTCAGGAGATAATTCGAGTGACTTGTCAAATGTGGCAGTCATTGATGGAAGTAAGCTGCGGGGAAATTTGTCTGTGAGCCTACAAGAGGTTCTGAGCCAAGGGCCTGCAGATATGGTGATTTGACTAGACCAGTGAGGAAATCTTTGTTTTGATTGCTTAACTTATTTTTACTTGTTTAGTTTTTGACTGAATGGGAATGTCCTAAGGTCAGGTGCATACTCTCCTGAAAACCATAGTTCCTCCTCTCCACCCTAGTTTCCTATACATGGATTTGTATGGCCTTTATACATTTACTTGTCTGGCTTTTGAAGATTCTGAAAATTTTGATCCTGGGCAGAGAGGAAAGATAACAGTAGAGTCTTGTGGGACTGGGTGTTTTTGCTTTATCTGTTTGCCCTGACTTAGATTTACGTTGACTCTTGTACCACTCTACATGTTGCTTTTTTCGTGATAGAAATATTAATACTTGCTAATTATATACCTCTCAGTATGTTCAGTTCATAACATAGACATTTGTCTAGTTATGAGGATTAGGTTGTGTGTTTTACGATTAGGTGGAAGGTTTTGGAGGGGCAGGAGTGGGAGGGACAGGATTGAGGAGTGAAGTAGTCACTTATTGTTTACCTATTTCTGGTAATATGAATTAGAAATCTTTCTCCTAAGATTGTTTTGTGAGTTTGTGTACTAATTTATGTTCTCTGTAGTACTCTATATAATACTGACTTTAAATCATATCTTCTATATAGAAAACTTAATCAGATTTGCCTTATTACCAAATCCATGTATAGAAATGTGCTTTAAGGATTTTGAAGGTGTTGATTCCCTTGATTTAGTGTGACTTGGTTGCAGGCCCTGGTTTAAAGCAAGAGCTCTGGCCTCTTGGCCTTTTTGCCTTAGTCCCTGACACCCAAAACTCCTAAGTTCAGAGCTGGACCACGCTAGGTCTGGAGGTGACAGTAGCCAGACATAGAACCCATGACACTTTTGCCCTCCCCCCCGACTGTTTTTAAGCTTATTCATGAGGAAAACACTGAAAGTTATTTTTAAGAATTGCTGTATGTTTTCTACCATCATTATTACTTGGATGATTTTCAGATGCCTTATTTTACAGATTGAATATCCATATGTCTAACCCTCTTTCTTTTTCATGTGCAGACAGGGTGTTAGTGACAGTCTTCCGACAAACTGTGATTCCACCTCCCATGTGCACATACCACCTGCTGCTCCCACACCCTGTGAATCAAGTCACATTCTCTGAGCACCCTAAAAAGAGTAATGACCTTGCTGTCCTAGATGCCAGTAACCAGATTTCTGTTTATAAATGCGGTATGTTAAAAAAATTTCTACCTGGAAATTCTGAATCAGCTCCCTCTTACTCCTACACCAAGGCAAATTATAGTTTGAGGTCATGTTTCTAAAAATTTTGAAGTCTTTCATTGATTTTATCATTATATATAATTTGCTTGAGATTTTTAAATAAAATTCTGCCATTGTTTTTAAGTGTTTTAAAAAATTCTGTATTGTTATAAGAGCAGTTACTTTTATCTTACTGAACTTGCAGAATCGGTTATTTAAGAATAATATTCAAGCCAGGTGCAGTGGCTCATGCCTGTAATCCCAGCACTTTGGGAGGCTGAGGCAAGAGGATTGCCTGAGCTCAGGGGTCCAAGACCAGCCTGGGCAACTTGGCAAGGCCTTGTCTCTACAATAAATCAAAAAATTAGCCCTGCGTGGTGGCATGTGACTATAGTTCCAGCTTGCTTGGAAGGCTGAGGTGGAAGGATCGTCTGAGCCCAGCAGGCAGAGGCTACACAGTGGCTGTGAGCATGCCACTGCACTTCAGCCTGGGCGACAGAGTGGGACTCTGACTCAAAAATGATTAACATTCAAATAACATAGTATATTATTACATTGTTAACATGTTTTGCTATCTTGTTTTTTACACATATTTTAAGTTATTCTCACATCCCTCCTGGGAACTGTGTCAGACTGTGTTTTCCAGTTTTATAGATGAGGGAATACAGTGGCAGAGGGCTTGTAATTTGTTTGAACAAGAATGGACAAGAGCCTCAACACAGGGTTTCTCGTTTTTTATTTATTTATTTATTTTTTTTGAGTTGGAGTCTCACTCTGTCGCCCAGACTGGAGTGCAGTGGTTGCTCCCGGCCACCGCAGCCTTGACCTGCTGGGCTCCGGCGATCCTTCCACCTCAGCCTTCCAAGTAGCTGGAATTACAGGCATGCGCTATCATGTCCGGCTGATTTTTTGATTTATTGTAGAGATGAGGTCTCGCTGCCCAGGTGGGTCTCAAACCCACGGGCTCAGGCAATCCACTCACCTCAGCCTCTCAAAGGCACGGGATTACAGGCTAAACCACCGAGCCCGGCTGGGTTCTAGTTTTTTATCTACTTTTCCTTCTACAGTTCCATTGCTGTCAGTTCCTTGTTGCTTTCCTGATGCACTGTAGAAGCTGAAATGGGTTTTAATTTGTGAGTTCTATGATCATGTCATAAATTATACTGGCATATGGCAGTGGCATCCTTGTTTTCACATATCTTTCGAATTCTCAGAAAAGGCCTAGAACATTGCTGAAGAGGATAATTTAAATTAATAAATTTATACTGAAATTCCCTACTTTTATATAAGTTTTCTGTTAGATCAGCAGCCTACTGTTTGCATGAATCCTGTCTGGATATATCACCAGTTTCTCTGATTTTAGTTTCACTCTGTAAAATGTGATTACAATCCTCCTTAAACTTTTAAAAATAGTTGTTTTTTTTTTAAATTCAACAAGTCCCCAACATACAAAAAAGTTCCATTCCAAGAGCACTTTTGTAAGGCCAATTTGTTTTAAATCCAACAAAGTTAGTCTAGGTGCCCAACTAGCACAATCGACTATATAGTTTCTGTATGTATTTAATGGGCTATACTGACACCCGATGGAAAGAGATAATATGTAAAAAACAAAACAAAACACAAGTGTCAGCTGGGCGCAGTGGCTCATGCCTATAATCCCAGCACTTTGGGAGGCAAAGGTGAGAGGATTACCTGAGCTCAGGGATTCGAGACCAGCCTGGGCAACATAGTAAAACCTCATTTCTACAATAAATAAAAAAATCAGCCAGGCATGGTGGCACATGCCTATGGTTCCAGCTACTTGGAAGGCTTAGGTGGAAGGATCACCTGAGCCCAGCAGGTTGAAGCTGTGGTGGCTGTGAGCATACCACTGCAATCCAGCCTGGGTGACAGAGTGAGACTCCAACTCAAAAAAAAAAAACGTAGGTGTGCATCATTAAAGTTTGTATCTTGAAGATTCGAATATAGGGGACTTACTGTAATACCGTGTACATTGTCAAGGCAAAGAATTAGATGTGAAATAAGCTTTTGTGGTGCTTTCTATATGATGCTAGTGACTTTACATATCACTTTACAATGTGTGGGATGTTTTGTCCTACATGCACTTAAAAAAATTGATTTATGCCATTCATGTATTTAAAGTGTACAAGTATATATATATATACCCTTGACCCAGGAGGTCAAGGCTGCCGTGAGCCGTGAGCTGTGAGCTGTGATCGTCGTGATTATGCCACTGTATTCCAGCCCAGGCAACAGAGTGAGACCCTGACTCAAAACAAACAAAAAGAAAAAAAAAAAAGAACTTAGGAGCAGACTTTTTTTTTTTGAGTTGAAGTCTCACTCTGTCATCCAGACTGGAGTGCAGTGGCCGCTCCCGGCCACCGCAACCTTGACCTGCTGGGCTCTGGTGATCCTTTCGCCTCAGCCTTCCAAGTAGCTGGAACTACAGGCGTGCGCTGCCATACCCGGCTAATTTTTGATTTATTGTAGAGATGAAGTCTCACCAAGTTGCCCAGGCATGTCTCGAACCTGTGGGCTCAGGCAGTCCACTTACCTCACCCTCCCAAAGCGCGAGATTACAGGCTGAGCCACTGATCCTGGCTTGGGAGCAGACATTTGGGTGGGAGTGGTGTAGAGACAAATTAGTTGCCAAAAATTATTTTTTAAAAATTTCCTGTCCTTGCCTTTGTGGAGATTATAATTCTAGTTGGGGACAAAAATAATCAGTAAATATAATCTGTCAGATGGCAAGTGCTAAGGAGAAAAATTAAACAAAATAGGGCATGAGGAGAGCTTGAGAATAGGAGTTTATTGGGGGAAAGTGGCTTTTGTACTTAGGGCGATCTGGGAAGGCCTCTCTGTGACAGTGACGTTTAAGCAGAGATTGGTAAGAATCACAGTAGGAGCCACGAAAGCATCTGGGTAAGAGCATCCCAAGCAGAGTAAAAAGTAGCTACAAAGTGCCTGTAGTGTTTAGGAAATAGCTGGGAGGCCAGAGTAGCTACAGCAGAGCACATGAAGGTAGAGTGGTATCACAGAGGTCACATGACAATAGAGGTGACAGGAGACAGCTCTTATAGGTCCTTGAAGTCTTTCCTCTGAGTGAGAAAGGAAGCCACCAGAGGCCTGCAACAGGAAGGCAGTGTTCTGACTGAATTTTTTTTAAAGTCGTGCATTGGCTGCTGTGCAGTGAGTAAACTGAGTCAGTAATGGAAAGAGAATGTCTTTTAAGTAAATGCTTAGGACGTCATGGGATTCGAGGATATTGAGAGGTGATTAAGGACAGTGGAGGAAATATCACTGGGGTGAGACAGTAGTCTCTGCCTGGTCTTGCTCGAGTGTGGCCTTTATGGCAGAGATCGTGACTGATGTCGTACTAAGTAAAAGCAGAGATTTTAAAAAGGAGAATAAGATATGGTTATTTTCTAGGTTGCTTTATTTGTTAGAACTCATTAATTGTCAACAAACCCCTTGGTATTAGAAGAAACAGTGATAGTTTACAATGATAGTGTTTGCATTTTTGTTTTCTAGGTGATGGTTCAAGTGTGGACCCTACGGTGAAACTGGGAGCTGTGAGTGGAAATGGATTTAAAGTTTCCCTTAGAACACCTTATCTGGAAAAGAGATACAAGTAGGTTCTTAATTACCTTGGACCTCTGGGAATAGAATCAGCCAGGATTTAGTCCTAAATTCAGCCAATTATGATTCTGTGCCTATTGCTTAGTAGAACAGGAGGTAGAGACAACACCCAGGCCCTGGTTTTCCAGCCTGGTTGGGGAAGCCACTGACTTGTTTTTCTTTTTTTCTTTTTTTTTTTGAGTTGGAGTCTCACTCTGTCGCCCAGACTGGAGTGCAGTGGCCGCTCCCGGCCACCGCAGCCTCGACCTCCTGGGCTCCGGCGATCCTTCCGCCTCAGCCTTCCAAGTAGCCGGAATTACAGGCATGCTCTACCACGCCTGGCTGATTTTTTGATTTATTGTAGAGATGAGGTCTCGCTGCCCAGGCAGGTCTCGAACCCTCAGGCTCAGGCAATCCATTCACCTCAGCCTCCCAAAGGCGTGTGATTACAGGCTGAGCCACCGGCTGACTTGCTTTTCTTAATGCTGTATATTCTGATGGATGGCTGGGGAACATGAGTGGTAAGCCAACCCAGAACCCACCCCGAAAGCAGTCCTTGGTTCTTCCAGGGATAATCACATATAAAAGGTACAGAAAAAGACAAGACAGAGTTGTATTCTCTCACATAAATGAGGGTGTATAGGTTGTTAACATGGATGCCCTAATGCAGCCTATCTTTGCCTCATCCCACATTTCAGAACTTCTGGGTACTATGTTTTGGGGCTCCCAGGATGGAAATCAGAATGCATTTTCCCATTAAAGTACTTTTTTCTTTCCTTTTTTTTTTTTTTGAGTCGGAATCTCACTCTGTCACCCAGGCTGGAGGGCAATGACATGAACATGCCACACTGTAGCCTCGACTTCCTGGGCTCAGGCGATCCTCCTGACTCAGCCTCCTAAGTAACTGGGACTACAGGCATACACTACCACACCCAGCTAGCATTTTGATTTTTTTTTTTTTTTTGTAGAAATGAGATCTCGCTTTGTTTCCCAGGCTGGTCTCAAATTCCTGCGCTCAAGCAATCTTCCTGCTGTCTTGGCCTCCCAAAGTCCTGGGTTTATAGGTGTGAGCCACTGTGCTTGCCTTGAAATAGTATTATAAATGATTGAGTATAATTGAGTACCTTAGGTACGTTATAGGCATTTGCAAAATGATAAGAAGCCAAACTATAATGCTACTTCTGAGAAAATGTTTTTAAAGAGTACCGCTTGTTGAGTGGTTATAGATAAGAAAACAAAGTGTGGAGGTAAGAAGGTCATGGACCTGGTAACTTAGAGAATCCAAGATTTACTTTTATTCTATTTGCTAAGTCCACATTCTTAAATTACTGAATTACTCTGCCTCCTGGGAACATTTATTTTTAAATTAATAGAAATTATTAACTGAGTACAACAAATAACAAAATTTGAGAAATAATATGTTTCTTCAATATATGCAATATATTTAATAAATAGAGTATAAGTATCCAACCTATGTATGTTTAAGAGGATGCCTGTATAATGCTTAGTAGTATTTAAAGAACATTTAAATGTATGATTTCATTTCACAGACTTGAAACTACTAGAGTACAGAGATGAAAGGCAAATTAGAAAGTGTGAGAATATAGTCTCATTTTTTAAAATGGAGAGAAGGATAACAGTACATTGAGAGATTTTTATGAAGGGCATGAATACTTATTTGATCCTTGAGGAAGTGATAAGTTTGGGATTGGCAAAGATGAACTGGGAACATTGGGTCTGGTAGTAGGAGAGTGTCTGTGAGAACCAGAGGTGGGAATGATCCTGCATGGGCCGAAAGAAGTATAGAGCTGGAGTCTAGGGAGAGCTGGTTGAGAAGGATGATCAGGCTAGTGGCAAGCTTCTTTGGTGGTAGTTGAGGATTTTCCACTTGATCTAAAAGGCAGGAAGTAACCATTATAAGTTCCTACACGAGATGGCAAAACAGTGCCCTGGTCAGATGCTTAAGTGCTACTGACGGAATGCATTAAAGTCACAGAAACCATCTCTCAAGCCAGTTAATCATTTTGTTGTGAGGTACTTAGGAAGCCACCCATTCTACGGTGACCTGCATTATCTGCTGGAGTCTTGTTTGAATACTGGTGAGTAGTGACCATAGAAAGTCCCTGGGGTTTATTAATATAGGAACTGGAGTAGGAGATTCTCTTGTGTAGTCAGTTTCCTGAAGTGTTCTCTTCAAATCTAAAGATTTCAGGGTAGGAGAAACTTAATTTAAAGTAAATAGAAAAACATATTCTTAAGCCAGACAATCATTAATATGAGATTTTCTAGTATTTGGTATTATCGCAGATTTTGTCCCTCCATATAATTAGGAGCTGACTCTATACAAGGTGCTTCATTCTTCTTTCATCAGGAAAATCTCAGTGATTTTAAAGTTTTATTCATATCTTGGCTATTCTTCAATATTTAAAACAGAATTCAGTTTGAGAATTGTGAAGATCAAGAGGTAAACCCAATGAAATTCAGCCTTCTCACCTGGATTCAAGAAGATGTCTTCCTGGCCATAAGTCACAGTGAATCCAGCTCACAGTCTGTCATTCATCATTTGACTGTGGATCCTTCTGAGACAGATGGAGAACAAGGAGAGCTCAATGTCAGGTATTACAGTTCTTCCCTATACTTCATGTGTTAAATAAGCAGTGGAGTTAGAGTTTTGCCTTTTATGAGCATAGGCCTTTTTTTGGCTTCTGGTGAGCAAGGTTGAGGAGTAGAGCTTTCTTGTTAGACACAATTAGCAAGAAGGTTAAGTCTAGTTGTGAGTCTTGTCAAAATAATAGATAAAAAATATATCAAGAAGTGAAAAATAGGATAGATATCAATAGATGAGGCAAAAATATTTTTAAGATGTGTTAAACATTTCAATTCTGTATCTGTTCACATTCCTGCAGAGTAATTGGTAGCTCTTATAATTGATTTTAATAATGATCAAGTGGAATTAGATTGGCTAATTCTCATGGGTTAATGCAGTGGGAAGAAGTTATATATACACACACACTCACATTTACACATACAGTTATGTGCTGTATAACATTAGGCAATTTCATCACTATGCACAAATCATAGTGCATTTATACAAACCTAGATGGTATAGCCTACTATACACCTAGGCTATTTGAAATGTTTCAGGCTGCAACAGACCATATATTATATATGACAGTGGCCCCATAAGATTATAATGGAATTGCCCTGTACAAATGTACCATTTTAATCTTTGAGACCATATTTTTACTGTGCCTTTTCTATGTATAGATATGTTTAGAGACACAAAAACCATTGTGTCACAATCACCTACAGTATTCAATACAGTAATAAGCTGGACAGGTTCATAGCTTAGGAGCAATAGGTCATTTCATATAGCCTAGGTGTATAGTAGGCCATACCATCTAGATTTGTGTAAATGCACTATGATTTTTGCACAGTGATGAAGTTACCTAATGATACATTTATCAAATATGCCCATGTCGTTAAGCAACACATGACTCTGTGTGTGTATATATATATGTGTGTGTACGTGTATGGAGGGTGCCAAAAAATGTGTATACATATTAAGAAAGGAAAAGGGTATTAAAATTATAGGTGAATACAAGTCATGTCTGATTTCTGCAATTACAAGAGGTGCTCAAAGTGGATATCATCAGCGTCCAGACACTTCTGATTATGGCAAACTAAAAGTGATACATAGATAACATCGCTTAAAATGTGTATACATTTTTTTGGTACCCATGGTATACATATACATACACCACTTATATGTTTTGTTTTGATGTGGTGACTTAAAAATGCTTCTTCAGGCCCCCTCTTCTATACATACTGTTTGGTATTTCACTACAATTGCCACTAGAAAGTCTCTATTTTTCCCTGTTCCATGGAACTGAGTTTTGTTTTGATTTCTGACTGCATCTTCATCATGTAACTGGTTTCATTTAATAAATGCTGTTCTCTGCAGTGCAAATCCTGTAGTGCAGTAGATAGCATTTTCTGGCCCATTCTAAGTACTCCTTGTTCCCAATGTCAAGACTTGGCAATTTAGTCATACACTGGTATTAATCCCCAGATTCATTTGTAACTAAAACCCTGCTGGTTAGATTTATATTCTGAAAGCCCTTGTTGCAAAATTAGGAACCTTTCCTTATATATACAATACATTTAAATCCAGTCACCCACTCCTATTCATTGATTCATAATGCTCCAAGATATTTTGAAAAAACTTTTTGTGACTATGTCTACATGCAGATTATATTCCAGTATATACAGCATTTAAAGTTAGCCAGGAGCTTACATTTTGAAAAGCGCAACAATTTATGAAGTTTCTAACTCTTCAAATTTGAAATTCTTTATCGTTAACTTATAGAAGGAAGAATTAGATGCAGTCATCTCATTTGCTGTAAAGGAATTCAGAAGTACTTTTCTGCTGCTTTGACTTTTGTTTTTTTAAAAAAGACTTTAGATCATACAAAAATTAATGTCTTTGAAGAGCGCAGAGTTCCTTAATTAGTTTATAGCTGTTAATAGCTTACATTTACTGTATCTTGTACTCTGTAATAGATGCTGTTCTTAGTCCTTTCTGTATTTTACAATACCCCTTTTGGTATGTGCTGTTAGCGTTGTCCTTTTACAGATGAGACAACTGAGGCATAGAGCAATTAAGTAGCTTGCCCAAGTTCATGCAGGTGGAGCCAGGATCTAATACCAGTCAGTCTGGCTCCAGGGTCTGTTCTCTTAACCTCTTGACAGATAATTTAGCCTCACAAAATTTGAGGCATTGGTTGAGAAAGTAATCACAATTACAATTTTTAAGTTTTTTGTAGAATGTTTAAACTCTCTTTAAAGTAAATGTTTGCATCAGAACCATTTGTTTTTATCACTACCTCGTCCTTTAAGAAGTTCTGCTTCTCTCTGTTGATTTGGAAAAATATAATGCCAAAAACCAATTCCCCTCTTCTCATTAATAAAGACCCACGGTTTTCCATGAATGTCCATGAATGTATATTATAACAATAGAATTATTGCATGTGCTCATTTTCCTAGCCAGCTGCTTTATTTAATGCAGCTTTTATTTTAAGAAGACAGAAATGATATTGTACCATCCATGTCTAGTGAAGGCAATTATTTGTAATGCCAGTAAATTGTAATAACTTGTGGTAAGTTGTAGCCAGAATAGGAGTGATGACTTCACCATGTAGACAAGTAGCTTATTGACTTTGTGGAAAATAATGTTATATAAAAGATGTAGTTTTTCTGAGCTTGGAATAATTTATCTATCTGTCCATCCAACCATCCATCTATTTTTTTTTTTGAGTTGGAGTCTCACTCTGTTGCCCAGGCCTGAGTGTAATGGCATGCTCATGGCCACTACAGTCTCGACCTGCTGGGCCCAGGTGATCCTTCCGCCTCAGCCTTCCAAGTAGCTGGAACTATAGGCAGGTGCTACCATGCCTGGCTAATTTTTGATTTACTGTAGAGACGAGATCTCGCCAAGTTGCCCAGGCTAATTTTTTGATTTACCGTAGAGACGAGATCTCATCAAGTTGCCCAGGCTGGTCTTGAATCCCTGGACTTAGGCAATCCTCTAGCCTCAGCCTCCCAAAGTGCTGGGATTACAGACTTCAGCCACCACACCTGGCCTTCATCCATTTGTATATAAGTGTGTGTGTGTGTGTGTGTGTGTGTGTGTGTGTATGCATGTATATATTACATTGAAATAAGCGTTGTGGCACCACAGGGAAATTGTTTATTTTTCTGTTTTGCAAAATCAGTGAAATGTCAGAAATGTCACTACTTTTGAGGAAAATCGTCTGTTCACACCACTTCCTCCTCTTTTTAAATTTATTTTCATCAGTTCATCTGTGATGGTGGATGGGGTCGTAATTAGTCTGTGTTGCAATTCTAAGACCAAGTCCGTGGCTTTACAGCTGACTGACGGCCAGATACTTAAGTATCTTTGGGGTGAGTATAAAAGTGTTAGGAAAGCATGTTTATGATTTACATAGATGTTCGATTCTTGAGAACGTGGAGTTGTGAGTATCTTGTCAGTGCAACTACTTTGTTAGGTCTTTTAACTATCCTGGGAATCCCTAAGCTGTAGAGTGGAATTGGCAGGTGTATTCTACTCCTATTTTCTCTTGTAATGAACTAGAGTACCCTGATGAGTTTCCAAAATGCATTTGGAAAGTGATCCAAATTGCATGTTAAGTGTTTTAGCAAGTATTGTTGTTGGTTTTTTAAAAGAGCACATCAGCTGTTTGTAAAGCAGACCTGCCAATTTTGCAGAATCACCTTCTCTGACTGCTAAACCATGGAAGAACTCTGCTGGATTTCCCGTTCAGTTTCCTTATCCATGCACACAGACTGAATTGGCCATGATTGGAGGAGAGGTAAATGAACCACTTTTTTTTTTGGGACAGGATCTCACTTTTGCCCAAGATGGAGTACAGTAATGTGATCATAGCTCTCTGCAACCTTGAACTCCCAGCTAATTTTCTTTTTTACTTTAAAAAATGTCTTGTAGGGACGAAGTCTCACTGTGTTGCTCTTTTCGAACTCCTGGCTTCAAGCGTTCCTCCTGCCACATCCTCCCAAAGTGCTGGGATTACAAGTGTGAGCCACCACACCTGGCCTGTAAACTTAGCATTTAAAGTAGTTACGTAGGCATTGTCAGCATAGGTGGAAAGAACCTGGGCTTTGGAGGTGAACCTGGGTTCCCACTAAATCCCAGGGCAACATTGGGAAGTTATTTCATTTTCCTGAGCCAACTTTCATCATCTGTAAAATGGGAAAATCTGCGTCTGTCTTTCAGGTTCAGGGAAAGACTAGATGAGATGTGCGTGATCGGCAAATGTTTATCCTTAGTTATATGGAATATTCAAAGTTAGTTTTATTAAATATATTTTGGCCAGGTATGGTGGTTCATGCCTGTAATCCCAGTACTTTAGGAGACTGGGGCAGGAAATTGCTTGAGCCCAGGAGTTTGACACCAGCCTAGGCAACATAGCCTAATTTTTAAACAATTTTTTGTCTCTATAATAACACTGGGGATAGTGGTGCACTTCTGTAGTCCCAGCTACTTGAGAGGCTGAGGTGGGAGGATAGTCTGAGTGCAGGAGCTTGAGGCTGCTGTGAGCCATAATTGTGCCACTTCACTCCAGCCTGGGTGACAGAGTGAGACTCCAACTCAAAAGATAAAAAATAAAAATTTTGAGGAGCACAGAAATGTGATCTTGAAAATTGTATTGAGTAGATTATTATTCTGCAAATACTAGAATGCTTATAATTGTGGTGGGTGGTAGGATACAGTGGTTACAAAACAAAACAACTGACTAATCCCTGCTCTTCTGGAATTTGTAATCTATTATTATAGATATCATTATTTCCTTTGATGGGAGAGTAAAGGAAATGAACAGGGTGTAATGGTAGAGAATAGTGAGGTATTTGAGGGATAAGTAGAAATGATAACTATGAGAATGGGAGTCCTTCTTTTGGTGGTCTGAGAAAGCCTCTCTCAGATGGTAATGTATATGCTGAGATGGGAGGAAAAGGCTGTCTCCTCAGGAAGGCAGAGTATTCTGGGTAGAAGAAACTACAAACACCTTGACCATGGCAAGAGCTTATTTTATTCAAGGAATTGGATAAAATTTTATTTTATTTTATTCAAGGAGTTTGGAATTTTTTTACTTAACAAAGATTAGAAGGTTATTGATGATTTTTAGTCAATAGAGTGATATGTTCTGTTTTGTGGTTTGAAAAGTGATTCTACCCGCCCAGAGGACAATAGGTTGGAGACAGATGTGAGTGGAATTGGGGATCAACACAGAGACTGTCAGGGTGGAGTCAGTGAAGGAGGGAAAGGAGATGTATTTGAGATATGCAGGGGAGATAGAAGTGACAGAGCTTGCTGATGGATCGCATAGAATCATTTTCCATTTTGTACTGGACTGGTCATCTTAGGTATCTATATTCCAATCCTGATTACGAGAACTTAGATGTAAAATTATAGAACTATGTAGTAGAAACTATAAGTCTAACTGGTTTGAAATAGAATTGCTTGTAATTTCAGTTGTATTTCTTTGCAGGAATGTGTCCTTGGTTTGACTGACAGGTGTCGCTTTTTCATCAATGACACTGAGGTAGCAAGACTTGATTTGCTGTTGAGTCCTTTTCATAGTGTTGGCTCCAGGTATTAACAATATAACTAACTTTCCTCTTGCCTCTCTTGTTGCAGGTCGCATCAAATATCACATCATTTACAGTATATGATGAGTTTTTATTGTTGACAACCCATTCCCATACCTGCCAGTGTTTTTGCCTGAGAGATGTTTCATTTAAAAGTAAGTTTTCAGTGTATAAAATAGAGATAATCCCTTTTGCAGGTCTTTTGTCTTGTGAAGTCTTGATGACTTTCAAATTCTTCACCTACCAAAGCTCTTTATCCATGAGACTGGAGAAAACGAGTTCATCTGCTTAGACCCTAATCTCAGTTAGATCATTCTGTAAAGACATTCCAAGAAGGAGTTCTATCCTTAAGCAGCACATTCTAAAGTTAAAATTGTTTGAAGAAATCTTACTATATAACTGATCTTGTATTTTATTTTGAATTACCTTGTAGATCCCAAACTGGTAGTATGTTCTTATTTCCTTTTCTCACTGTGGTTACCCTCCAGTATACATCTGGACTCTAACTTGTGGTTTTTAGGATATTGGCTCCACTTTTTCTTCTCTTCCATGTGCCACCTGTGTGTGTGTGTGTGTGTGTGTGTGTGTGTGTGTGTGTTTCTTACTCTAAAAGCCCACTTTTTTTTGCTTCTAACCTGGAAACAGGGAATCTTTCATTTATATGATTATAATACACTAATAATGCTAAGAAACAGAGAAACCGCTCCAGTTCTTCCTGTGTTTGTCCAAATCATTCGAGAAGTTGTGTATGTGAATGTGCATGTATGCATGAGGGTGCTATGAGAGAGAGCACGTTCCAGGGATGACCCTCAGAAGAGTTTAGGGTCTTGAGATTAAGTGGGAGAGCTTCGAACCTGTTTTTTTTTTTTGAGTTGGAGTCTCACTCTGTCGCCCAGACTGGAGTGCAGTGGCCGCTCCTAGCCACCGCAGCCTCGACCTGCTGGGCTCCGGCGCTCCTTCCACCTCAGCCTTCCAAGTAGTCGGAATTACAGGCATGTGCTACCACGCCCGGCTGATTTTTTGATTTATTGTAGAGATGAGGTCTCACTGCCCAGGCGGGTCTCGAACCCGCAGGCTCAGGCAATCCACTCACTTCAGCCTCCCAAAGGCGTGTGATTACAGGCTGAGCCACTGAGCCTGGCTGGCACCTGGTTTTTAATTTCTCTCTTCTACTCAGTTAATATGTGTGGTTTCAACTGCAATTAATGGAGAGTGGCTTATGATAATTCTTGAGGCTCAGCCAGTGATGTCTTTAGCATTACAGGCAGGTCTGAGCAGCAATCATGTGTCCAATGGGGAAATTCTACGGAAGGTGGAAAGGGGTTCACGGATTGTCACTGTTGTGCCTCAGGACACAAAGCTTATATTACAGGTAAGCTGGTTTTTCAGGCTTTCTGATTGCCATTTAGTCAATACCACCAGAATTCTTGGAAGTTGTTTTTAGGCTTTCTTATCATTTGTAATAATTTATTGTAAACCTTTCCTTGTTAGGTTTTGTTAACTTTATACAAAGAAGTGTTGATACAGGTTCTGACCAGTAAGGCTCAAAGGGAAACTTTTCTTGAAAGTCAGGATAAATATTGAGAACATGTGATATTTGATTTTCTGTACCTGGGTTAGTTCACTTAGGATGTTGTTCTCCAGTTCCATCCAAGTTGCTTCAAAATACATTATTTCATTCTTTTTGGCAGCTGAATAGTATTCCATAGTGTATACTGGGGTACCAAAAAAATGTATACACATTTAAAGGGATGTTCGTCATGATCAAAAGTGTCTGTACACTGATGGTAACCACTTTCAGCACCTCTTGCAATTGCAGAAGTCAAATGTAACTTTCATTCATCTTATTGAGTATTACAATTTTAATACAGTTTTTTTCTTTCTTAAAGTATGTGTAATTTTTTTTGCACCTTCTGCATATACCACATTTTCATTATCCACTGATCCGAAGATGGGCATTTAGGCTGATTCTACATTTTTGCAGTTGTGATTTGTGCTGCAATAAACATGTCAGTGCAGGTGTCTTTGTTATATAACGACTCTGTTCCTTAGGGTAGGTATCTAGTAGTGGGATTGCTGGATCAAACGATAGATCTACTTTTAGTTCTTTGAATAATCTCCATAGTGCTTTCCATAGAGGTTGTACTAACTTACACTCCCATCAACAGTGCATAGATGTTCCCTTTTCTCAATATCTGTACCAGCATCTTCTGTTTTTTTATTTTCTAATAATGGCTATTTCTACTGGCATAAAGTGGTTTCTCGTTGTGGTTTTAATTTGCACTTCCCTAATGATGAGTGATGTTGAGAATGTTTTTATATGTTTCTTGGTCATTTTTTGAGAGATGTCTGTTCATGTCATTTGCCTACTTTTTAATGGGGTTATTGCTTTTTCTTTGCTGATTTGTTTTGAGTTATTTGTAGATTTTGGATATTAGTCCTTTGCCAAATGTATAGTTTGCAGACATCTTCTTCCATTGTATTGGTTGCCTGTTTGCTTTGTTTATTTCTTTTGCTGTGCAGAAACCTTTTGGTTTAATTAAGTCCCACTTATTTGTTTTTTTGCTGCATTTGCTTTTGGGGTTTTAGCCATAAATTCCTTGCCTAGACTGATGTACAGAGTTTTTCCAAGATTTTCTTCTAGAACTAGATTATGCTAAACCTGTTCATTTTACAGCATTGTGGTAGAGTTAGGTAAAAATTGTGTATTCTGGCTATTTAAATTTTTCTATTTAGTTAAAATGTTATTTCATTTATTTTAAGATGCCAAGAGGAAATGTAGAAGTTGTTCATCATCGAGCCCTGGTTTTAGCTCAGATTCGGAAGTGGCTGGACAAGTAAGTGCCATGTATGTGACTAGTTAGCCTGTGACATGTTTAAAGACAAGTATTTTATTACAATTTTTAAAACTTGTGGAAAACTTTCATTACAGAGATCTTCTATCTGATTCTCAGAGGCTTTTTTTTTTTAACTTTAAATACTGTATTTTGTAGCTGACATTCCTAGCAGAAAGAATCATAACATTCTTCATTTATATGCAGGGTTTCTCTTAACTTAAGGGATTCCATCTGGGCTTTAGGTGGCCTGTGAATCCAGGGGAATTGTACCCCAGACTTTGTATTTATCTAGGTAGAAAGCTCATGGTTTTTGACAGATTTACAGAGTAGCCTATGACCCCAAAAAGCCTGAGCCACTCTCATGAAGAAAACGATTGACTTTCTGAATCTGTTTGGGGGAAACTTTACATTAGAAAAATTTGTATTTGTGCTTTGTTTAAAAAGTAGACCTAAATTCTATGATGATTTTTATGTGTATATGGGGGATATAGTCCTCAGATTGCCATTATGACTAAATCACATCTTTTAAGAAGGTAGATGAATGTAGTAGCTGATTTTTTTAATTTTTTGAGTCGGAGTCTCACTCTGTCACCCAAGCTGGAGTGCAGTGGCACACTCACGGCCACCACAGCCTCAACTTGCTGGGCTCAGGCAATCCTTCCGCTTCAACCTTCCAAGTAGCTGGAACTATAGGCGTGTGCCACCATGTCCAGCTAATTTTTTGATTTACTGTGGAGGTGAGGTCTCTTCAGGTTGCCCAGGCTGGTCTTGAACCCCCGGACTTAGGAAGTCCTCTTGCCTCTGCCTCCCAAAGTGCTGGGATTATAGGCACGAGCCACCATGCCTGGCAGATTTTTTATTCTATAATTTCAGAGTAAATAGAAATCCAGTAGTAGTTATTTGGCTTTTGGGCTATAATCTGATTATAATTGAATTGTATCATACTGAAAAGTATGCTGGGCCCAGGGAGCTAAGTTTTTGTAAAATACCCTTTCTGTCCATTCTCTGTCTCCTCACAGACTTATGTTTAAAGAAGCATTTGAATGCATGAGAAAACTGAGAATTAATCTCAATCTGATTTATGATCATAACCCTAAGGTAACTTTCTAAATCTGACATTTATTTTAGCTTACTTTATACTTGAACTAATGTGATCTGAACTAAAATAGTTTTCTTTTTTTGATAGGTGTTTCTTGCAAATGTGGAAACTTTCATTAGACAGCTAGATTCTGTAAATCATATCAATTTGTTTTTCACAGAATTGAAGTAAGTATTTTGAATAATTCATGAGTATCAAAACATAAATAGCTAGAGAAGAAAGATTATTTACTGTTCATTTTTTTAAAATTACTATAACTCTCAAATGACAGTTGGTTTTCTGCTCTTTTCTTTTTTTTTTTTTTTTTTTTTTTTTGAGTTGAAGTCTCACTCTGTCGCCCAGACTGGAGTGCAGTGGCCGCTCCCGGCCACCGCAGCCTCACTTGCTGGGCTCCAGCGATCCTTCCGCCTCAGCCTTCCAAGTAGCCGGAATTACAGGCATGCGCTACCACACCCGGCTGATTTTTTGATTTATTGTAGAGATGAGGTCTCGCTGCCCAGGCGGGTCTCGAACCCGCGGGCTCAGGCAATCCACTCACCTCAGCCTCCCAAAGGTGCGGGATTACAGGCTGAGCCACCGAGCCCGGCTCTGCTCTTTTTTTAAAGTAAAAAACCTCTTTAAAACTGTGTCATTCAGAATTATTATTTGACTTGATTTTTAGGTATAGATATAAAACTATTTGATGGAGATTGAAATCAAGTGGTACTTTTTTCTATCATGATTTTTTTCCAAGACAGGGTTTAACTCTGTCACCCAGGCTGGAGTGCAGTGATATGATCATGGCTCACCACTGTCTTGAAGTCTTGGGCTCAAATGAACCTCCTACCTCAGTCTTCTGAGTAACTGGGACTGCCGACGGCCACCACCATACCTGGCTAATTTTTCTATTTTTTGTAGAGAAGTGATCTTGCTTTGTTGTCCAAGTTGGTCTTGAACTCCTGATCTCAAGCAGTCCTCCTGCCCTGGCTTCCCAGAGTACTGGAATTACAGACATGAGCCACCACGTCCAACCTTCCCCCAACTTTTTAATGAAACATTTAAACTTATAGAATAATTGAGAGAGTTGTTCAGTAAGCACCCTGTACCACCATCTAGATTCTCCAGTTCATAATTTCCTGCATATGCATTATCTGTCCATCGTTCACTTTGTTTTTAGAAAATTTCAAAGTAAGTTATAGATATCAGGACACCTTTCTTCCAGCACTTCACCTTGCATAGCATTAACCAGAGTGTATTCTTTGGTTTTTTGGACCTGTTTAGATCAAATTTATCTACAGTGAAATGTACAAGTCTTAAAGTGTGTCATTCTGTAAGTTTTGACAGATGTATACTTCATGTAACCTGGACCCCTATCAAGTTAGCATTTCCTTCTTCTCAGAAAATTGCCTCAACTGCTTTCTCCGTCAGCCCCTGTCCTACCTACCCTCTCTGCAACTACAGTTCTGAATATTTCACCATAGATAAGTTTTGCCTGTTCAAGAACTTCATATAGGTTGGGCTTGCTGGCTCAGCCTGTAATCCCAGCACTTTGGGAGACTGAGGTGAGTGGATTGTTTGAGGCTGCAGATTCGAGACCAGCCCGGGCAATTTGGTGAGACCTCATCTCTACAATAAATCAAAAATAAGCCGGGCATGATAGCACGCGCTTGTAGTTCTGGCTACTTGGAAGGCTGAGGCGGAAGGATTGCCGGAGCCCAGCAGGTCAACGCTGGGGTTGCCGTCAGTGTGCAACTGCATTCCAGCTTGGGCGATGGAGTGAGACTCCAACTCAAAAAAAAAAAAAGAGAACTTCATATAAATGGAAGCATAAAGTATTTATTCTTCTGCATAAATAAAACTGTCTTCATTAGTGTAATGTCTTAAGATTTATCTTTGTTTTTGCATGTATCACTAGTCCATTCTTTTTTGTTGCTCAGTAGTATACCATTGTATAAATATATCACCATTTTCTTTATTAATTTCCCCTATTGGTTGGATACCTCGATTGTTCCCTATTGGGGGCTAATGTGAATAAAACATCTGTCAACATTATTATACAAGTCTTTTGTGGACATATTTTATTTCTCAATGTTTTTATAATTAAACTGTTTTCCAAGGCCATTTTTACTTATTATCTCATCAGCATGCCAGGTATATGTTAGTAGTTTGATCCCTGGGCTACATGTTCCATTTGTGACCTTTTCATACATACTTGTTTTTAGGGAAGAAGATATCACACAGACCATGTACCCTCCACCAGTTACCAGCAATGTCCAGCTGTCCAGGGATCCTGATGAGAAAAAACTAGACCTTGTCTGTGATGCTATGAGAGCAGCCATGGAGAGCATAAATCCTCACAAGTACGTATGCTGTCTCTAGTTGGTATCTTTCTAATAATGGAAGTGGATAGTTATCCTTGTTTAGCTTCTTCATTGTTCTCATTCTGGTGTTCTTAACCTATTACCTTAGGTACTGCCTGTCAATACTCACATCTCACGTGAAGAAAACAACCCCAGAACTGGACATTGTGCTGCAGAAGGTACACGAGCTTCAAGGTAGAGACCTGCTCGGAGAGAAAGTACTTCATGCGGTTTTGACTCTCACTAGTCTTCTGCAGATGATCATTACCATGTCATTGTCACATCACAGATTTCATGTGTGCCCTTTTGGTCACCATTCATTTATTTACTTATTATTTTTTGAGTTGGAGTCTCACTCTGTCACTCAGGCTGGAGTGCAGTGGCACGCTCACGGCCACCACAGCCTCAACCTACTGGGCTCAGGCAATCCTTCTGCCTCATCCTTCCAAGTAGCTGGAACCACAGGCATGTGCCATCTGACTAATTTTTTGATTTATTGTAAAGACTAGGTCTTGCCAAGTTGCCCGGGCTGGTCTCGAACCCCTGGGCTCAGGTAATCCTCTTGCTAGGCCTCCCAAGGTGCTGGGATTACAGACTTGAGCCACCACACCCAGCTTGGTCACCATTTTAACACCTGTGTATCCTAGATCTGATAGAGAGTACATGGTTTTTGTGACATCCTCTTCCCTAAGAATAAGTGTGTATGAAAAGATCACTACCTGAACATGTGGCCTAGTACTGCCCTATAAAGCATGTACAAAAGAGTCAAAAGTATATATTCATTTGTTACTTTGTTTCTTTGATTATTTTGCTAGATCTGTGGGTTTTTTTCCTCAAATAGTTTAGATCTGTTTTGTTTTCTAAACACTGACAGGAAATTCTTCATCTGTTCCTGATGCTGTGAGTGCTGAAGAAGCTCTGAAATATTTGCTGCTTCTGGTAGATGTTAACGAATTGTATGATCATTCTCTTGGGACCTATGACTTTGATTTGGTCCTCATGGTAGCTGAGAAGTCACAGAAGGTATATGGAGTTACTACTTTTCCTCCATCTTGGTTCTTGTTTATACCATATAATCACAGTAGTAGAAAAGCTGCTCCTGACGGTGCAGTATCTTTTCTGAGGTGAACCCTGTGAGTGTAGAACTGGAGTCACGTCCATGGATCTCTGGGTCGCATTCCTAAGCCTCTGTCATTGTTCTGGACTATGAAAGTAGTGTGATTGCTAGATTGAGGAAGTAAAATTACATGGTTATTTTTAGGATTTTAGTCATGTGTGTAAAGTCATTCCTCTCATTAAGGAAATGTAGCAAATGATTCAAGTGCCCCTCCAGTTCTTTATCACATAGCTCTTTTTTCTGGTGGAGAGTGGACTCATGGAGCACAGAAAGGCTCAGGGCCTCTTTTCCATGTTGATATGTAATTCTGCAGTCAAAAAGCTTGAGTACTACTGGTCTATGTGTTCTTTATCTAGCTTTTTGTAGCTTGTCTCTTCCCCATAATCTTTTCAAAAAGGAAAACAGAATCCTTCCTTTCTCTACTTGAAAGCCTTCATGTGCTTCCTCTTGTCCCCAGGATAAAGTTCAGAAAATACAGTATTTGCAAGATTTGAGGCTCGTGGATACAGAGGGCCGATTTTTTGTATAAGCAAGTTCTGCAGGGCAGAGTGTATGACTTGAGTATGCTCTAGTATAGTTGAATTTTGGTATCCTTGGGGCGTCCTGGAAGTAATCCCCCACAGATACTGAGGGACAATTATAGTTTGATTTCTTATATTTTACCAAAAAATCAAATTGTATGTAAAATCAAACATATATATGTGTTTACATAAAATATAAAAATATGTTTTATATAAAAGATACATTATGTAAGTAGTGATATATTATACAAAAATATACATTATATAATACACATTACATGTTAAACTTGTATAGATTTGGGCTTATTACTGTATATAAATGTTATGTTTATTTTTATGTGTAAATCTAATAAGTAATAAAGTTCTCATTATTCATTTTCTTAGGATCCCAAAGAATACCTTCCATTTCTTAATACACTTAAGAAAATGGAAACTAATTATCAGCGGTTTACTATAGACAAATATTTGAAACGATATGAAAAAGCTATTGGGCACCTCAGCAAATGTGGTAAGTGTGAGGATTTGTATGTTTATTTCCGCTTCACATTTTCTTTGTAACTAGGCAAGATATAAATTAAAATGTTCATTTAACAGAGAATGAGTTCAGTTCCTGCTCCTGAGAACAATTATGAATGTTCGCCTTACAAAGCAAGTCACTTTTAATGAATTGGAAGCTCTCCCTACCTAAAAACATTCTTTTTGGGTTAAGATTGAGCACCTCTGAAATTAACTTCAGTGTCTCAATCAAATTGGTCGACAATAAACTCTCTGATGGTGTCTGTGAACATGTGAGGGAAACTTTACCTTGTCTAGAGTGAGTGGCTAGGCCTGCTGCCCTGTGTTCTGGAACACAGTTTTAACGGGCAGTGACAGTGCCATTTCTGCTTCATCCTGTCCCTTTCCCATGCTGGAGAAGTTTGATTCTTTACTGAGGACTGGGTTGGGGGTGGGGGGAGTGAGGAAGAATCACCTGGTGGGGAGGATGTTAAGCATTCAGTTTTTGGCATCCTTGGAAAATATGATTCAGCTGGTCTGGGATAGGACTGAGGCAGTGTGTGTGTGTGTTTAATAAGCACACACACTGTTTTGATTTCTTATCAAAAAGCTTGAGAAAACATTGAGCTGGATAGCTGGAATCTTAAATAGAATGCTGATCCCAGTCACTGCTTCTCTTACCTCAGAATCTGCTTTAGGGCCAGTTAAAAATTCAAACTCCTGGATTCCATTTTCCAGGTACAGTATTCTGATTATGTAGGTGATTATGTAAGTTGATTTTGTTTGGTGATTATTGGTATAGATGAAGTCCTTTATGCTTCCCAAGTCTTAAGCCTGTGTTTTCTGTAAATCTTGTTCTTGCAGGATCTGAGTACTTCCCAGAATGCTTAAACTTAATCAAAGATAAAAACTTGTATAATGAAGCTTTGAAGTTATATCCACCAAACTCACAGCAGTACAAGGTGTGTGATGTGTGTGAGGCCCTATTGGTTTTCTTTGTACAGTAGTTGGAAAGGGGTGACGATCCTGAGTGTATGATGTCATCTTTTGCTCCAGGGTTTGTTTTAATGCTAATTTGCCTTATCTTGAACTACTTATCTGGGAGGATGGTCCTGACCTGTAGAAATTGCCCAGGCCAGATTCTCTGATTCCTCATTCAAAATACTATACCAGTTTCCATATGACTTCTGCTTCCTTCTCTAGTCCAGCCTCACTGCTGCAAGCCTGATCATCCTAAAAAAGTACAGATCTTTCCCATATAGTTCAAGATAAAGGGAAAGTTCTGTTTATTTAAACAATCCTCTATTTAGCTTTTCTCATATGCCAAGCACTTTGCTTTTAAGCTAAATGTACTATATGATCCTCATAACAGCCTGAAAGGATGCTGTGAACAATTTATAGATGAGGAAGATCAGGGATCAGAAGCTGCAAAGTGGCAGACCTGGGACACAAAGCTCAGGCTACTCATGACCACCTTGCCCATGCCACTAACCATGCTCTACCATGCCTCCAGCATCACCGTTTTCAGTTTGTCCTCAGGTGCCTGCACATCTTTCTATGGCCTTGCCCCTGCCAACTTCTTTAGCGCCACTCTCCACATCCCAGTCACTTGTTCCACAAATGTTACACCACACGGTTTCTCTGCCAGCTCTTCACCCTTCCCTTCCTTTAGCCACACTTGTCCATCCAAACTCCTGGATCTCCTTCTCCGAAAGCCATTCTTGGACTAGGTGCCAGGTGCTGAGCTGCCAGAGCACCCTGTTCTTACCTCAGTGATTGCATTTGTCAAACTGCTATTGTACTGCTTTGCCTCCCCCCAGAGGCTGTGGGCTTCTTAAGGGCAGGGACTTTGTGTTGTATTCCTCTCTCATCTCTGCCTAACAGCAAGCCTGGGAACAGAGGGTTTGGCCAGTGGCTGCCTGTTTCCTCTCTTTTTATATTCCTCTCTCTTATGTTCTCTCTGCTCCAGTCACACCTGCCTTCCTGTTACTCTGACCTGCCATACACATTCCTGCTGTGTGACTGTGGTGCCTTATGCACTCTTCATCTAGACACCTCCCTAATTTGTCACATGTCTTATGCAGAGCCCAGGAGGTCAGGTTTGCAGCTATCAGAGATAGCACTCCCAGAGGGGTGCGAGGAGAATCTGTTCTCTATCCCTTCACCTCTGTTGTTATGTTGTAGACTATCATGCCTGTAGTTCCATCCTCTATCAACATAAGAGCAGGCACTTGGTGGTGGTTCTTGTTTGGTTTTCATTTGTCTGGTTTTATTTTTTTGCCTTGCTGTGTTATTCCCAATGCCCAAAATAGTGCATTTGTAGGTACTCAGCAGTTTTGTTTTTTTTTTAGTGAGTACATGGCACATCCCCAGTAAGATTTTGAATGGGTGATTGAACTAACTGATCAACCATAGTATTTTCCCATGGAATTTTATTTTATATTTTTAAAATCAAGGTCTCATTCTCTCACCCAGGATGGAGTGCAGTAGCACACAGCTCGCCGCAGCCTTGACCTTCTGGGCTCAGGTGTTCCTTCTGCTTCAGCTTCCCGAGTAGCTGGGACTATAGGTACACACCTCCACACCCGGCTAATTTTTTGATTTTTTGCAGAGATGAGGTTTTAAGATGTTGTCCAGGCTGGTCTCAAACTCTTGGGCTCAAGCAGTCCTCCTGCCTTAGCCTCTTAAAGTACTAGGGTTGTAAGTGTGAGCACCACATCTGACCCCAAGTAACTCTTTCAAGAGAGTTTCAAATACAGTGACTAAGGCCTATACTTTAGCTTTAAAGACATGATTATCACGTTTCCTCATTGACCCTAAATCTCCTCTTGTCACAGGATATCAGCATTGCTTATGGGGAACACCTGATGCAAGAACACATGTATGAGCCAGCAGGGCTTGTGTTTGCCCGCTGCGGTGCCCATGACAAAGCTCTCTCAGCCTTTCTGACTTGTGGCAGCTGGAAACAAGCCCTCTGTGTGGCAGCCCAGCTTAACTTGACCAAAGACCAGCTGGCAGGCCTCAGCAGAACTCTGGCAGGTAAGCATGGTCATTTATTTGTCTATTTCTCCAAAGGATTTTTTTTTCTTTGTTTTGTTTGTTAGTTTTGCAAATAAATTTAGGGCAGTATACCTCATACTCACTGATAAAAATTAATTTAGAGTGGCTTATTAAATAGGGTAAAGATTATGCTGCTACAACAGGAGTCCAAAATGCAATGGCATAATAAAGATAGCAGTTCCTCTCACACAGAGGCTGAAAGGTCCTTTCATTGTGTAGCTCTGCAGCCTTTTAGGCAAATGGTTGTAGTTGGGTGATCTCCTCCCCACATATGCATTCCAGTCCTTTGGGGGCATGGGGAGAGCGGAAGCTAGAGTCATGGGAAAACACATTTACATTGGAACAGACCTGCAAGTTAGACTATCACTTGTAGTCCATCTTATCCACCGAAATTTATATCATGGCTACATCTAATACCAAGAAGCTGGGTGACCTGTGCCCTGTAAGAAGGTGAAGATGAATTTTGGGATGGGGCCACCATTCTGTTATAGTCAATAGATCTTTGGAAACTGTAATAGCATTGGCCAGAAATGAAGTGGAAGAAAAGGCCAAATGTCCAAGTTGTCTGAAAGTAAAGGCAGTTTAGCTACTTCAAGGTCTAGGAATTGTCTGAACCTGATGTGAGGCTGGTGGTAGGGTTTGATATTTTTAGAGTTGAAGAAAGGTTAAAGAAGCCTGTGAGAATAGCTGAGCAGGGGCTGTGGCCTTATCAACAGTGCTTGAAGGAAAGGAAAGACTGGTAGATTTATCCTCCTACCTTTTAAAAATCTTGTGGTCTCAAAAAAAAAGTCCTGAAAAAATTTGCAGATGATATCCAGTTAAGTTTATGTACATATGCTCTATTATTTACATTATTCCTTTTTTCTTGGGATTAGAAAATTATATGAGATTATCATTTTTCTTTCTTTGGTTATTCAGTCTAATCTGTAGGTTCTTCTATAATTCCTCTCAGTTCTCAAGATGAACTCTTTTTTAAAATGTTGAGAATTCCTTAGACCTCTTAATTATTCCTTCTGGTTCCATTGTTACTTCTGCTTTACAAACTTATATAACTGGTAGTTTATACCTTACAGTTCTATTCTATTATTTTCTCTTATATTCTTTGTAACTCTTAATTTGCTATTTACCGTGTCTTATGATGAAATATACTTAGATCTCTCAGATGTTTAGCAAAAAGAGGTTGGGAGGGGAGTGGTCAATGACCTTTGAGAAATGTTATACAGTGGAGTCATTTTATGTGCATATTTAACTTAGGCAGTTTACACAAGCCAGCAAAAGAAAAAGATAACTATTTAAATAGTGGAGGTGATTCTGCCTAATTTTTTTTTTTTTTGAATTGGAGTCTCACTCTGTCGCCCAGACTGGAGTGCAGTGCTGCTCCCAGCCACCGCAGCCTCTACCTGCTGGGCTCCAGTGATCCTTCCACCTCAGCCTTCCGAGTAGCCGGAATTACAGGCACACGCTACCACACCTGGCTAATTTTTTTGATTTATTGTAGAGATGAGGTCTCGCCTGCCCAGGCGGGTCTCGAACCCGTGGGCTCAGGCAATCCACTCACCTCAGCCTCCCAAAGGCGCGGGATTACAGGCTGAGCCACCGAGCCCGGCTCTTTTTTTCTTTTTTTAGGGATAATATGCTCTGCAGTGAGCGTGAGATGAGAGATATGAATCTGCCAGCCCCTTTTTGTAAGACTGGTTCTGTGTACCTCTCTGTGTGATTTATTGCAACAGGGCTGAGAGTAACTAGAATGTAATACTGCATGACCCAAGCGTAAGTCAGCCACCTTCACCTAGTGCTTAACCAAAGAAATAGCAGTCTCTTCCTGCTAGTAGAAGGAATGGATTAGTGAGAGATACCTGATCAGTTTTCCTTACATACCTTTGGAAGCATTTTTCAAGGCTAATTTTGGCTACACAAGATTTTCAAATCCTGTGCTAAATTTAGATTCTAACTGCTATTTAAGGTAGGACTCCCTAGTATATGTACCTATTCAAAATTCCTCACAGAAATCCACAAAGTACATAGTTTGATACTTAAAGACATTAAATAAAGACCTTAAAAAGAACTTTGTTGTAAAATGCTTATTGTTATTTTTGCAGAAAAACTGGTTGAGCAGAGGAAGCACATTGATGCAGCCATGGTTTTGGAACAGTACGCCCAGGTAAACTCCGTTCCTAAACCACAGTCAACAAGAAAGGACTTCTTGGTTGTACCTTACTGATCACGAAAATTAACAGAATTGTGGGTAATTGTTAAATCCAGAAGTAGTGTTTACCCCAAAGGTCTTTCATCTTGCTGACTTCACTTAGAAATTGAAATTCAGATATATTTCTAAATAATAAATCTTGTGAGGTAGAATACCAAAGACCTCTACTATAATATATAATAATAGCATGACCTTGGTAGAAAGTACTAAATTAAATCTCAAGGTTATTGTGCTTTTTGGTTAACCGTGAGAAAGGACCATTATGAAACAAAGTAATTGAATGTTACATACTTTTTGACTTTTATTCCCATTCGCTCTCTGTTGGAAAGTTTCTTTTGCCACAGCAGCCTGAGGCCTTCTAATTTTACAGCAGATTTTGAGGATAAAGTACCCCTATGAGCATTTGGTAGAATTATAGGACTTATTATGAAAATAATAAGACTATACTGACAATGTCTGTAGACGAATAGCACAGAGTACATAGTTGACACTAGGGAGCACTGCCTTGCAGAGTTTTAGCTTTTGAGAGAGTGTTTTTTTATAGTTGTTACTGGTGGACACATTTATGGAACATAATTGTGCTTTTAAAGTATCTGTGTCTCTCATATAATAAGAGTGAGTAAAAGAAGGTAACTAAAATTTTATATCATTAGATCCTGGCGATTGAGTTCAAAACATCAATGACTAAAACATGATTAAGAGGGTAGAGAAGTTAGAGTGGAAAGATATACTTCCTAAGAGGGTTAATTAAATGGCACCATCTTTTTTTCATTATAAATAAGGATTAATTCATGAAAGTATTATACACAATTTTATGTTGTAAAATTGTGTATTTTACGTATGGTAAAATTAATTTGCCAATTTAAAATGAAGAATTAGATGCATTTTGACAAATATATGTAGTCATGTAGCCACCACCACACTCCACACTCGTGATAGAGGACATTTGTAACACCCCAAAAAGTTCCCTACTTCCCATTTTGCAGTCTTTTCTGTCTACTTCTAGTCTCTGGCAACCACTGATCTGCTTTCTGTCAGAAAAGTTTTGCTTTATCTAGAATTTCATGTAAATAGAACCATGTGGTATATAGCCTTTTTAGTCACTTACATAATGTATTTGAGATTCATCCATGTTGTAGTTGATTCCCTTTTATTGCTGAATAGTATTCCGTTGTACGGATACATCAGAATTTATGGATTCCTTCACCAGGTGATGTACATTTAGATTGTTTTCAGTTTGGAGCTATTATGAATACAGCAGCTGTGAATGTTCTAAAACAAGTCTTTGTGGGGACAGGAGTGAGAATGCTAAGTCATTTAGTAAGTGCATTTTAACTTTATAAGGAGCCACAGAACTCACACATCCCACCAGTGATGTGTGAGTGCCTCAGTTCTAGACTCACCAGCATTGGGTGTACCTCTGTGACACCAGGTGTATTATGTATGGCTACACAACAATTTACCTCAAAATTTAGCACCTTAAAACAACAAAAACCTATGTCACTTTTTTTTTTTTTTTTTGAGTTGGAGTCTCACTCTGTCACCCAGACTGGAGAGCAGTGGCCGCTCCCAGCCACTGCAGCCTCGACCTGCTGGGCTCCAGTGATCCTTCCGTCTCAGCCTTCCAAGTAGCTGGAACTACAGGCACGTGCTACCACACCCGGCTAATTTTTTTGATTTATTGTAGAGATGAGGTCTCGCCAAGTTGTCCAGGCGGGTCTCGAACCCACAGGCTTAGACAATCCACTCATCTCAGGCTTCCAAAGCATGGGATTACAGGCTGAGCCACCGAACCCAGCTAATCTCATTTTTTTATGGGCCAAGAATGTTGGGCTTAGCTAGGGTCCTGTGGCTCAGGGTCTTCCACAAGGCCACAATAAGGCATTGGCCAGGGTGGAGTCATCTCAAAACTTGACTAGGTTTTTAAAAAAATTTTATTTTTCAATTCTTATGTTACTAGTATATAGAAATATAGCTGATTTTTTATTTTCATTTTTTAGTGGGGGCAGTATATTAACCTTGTATCCTGCAACCTTATCAAACTCATTAGTTTTAGAAGCTTTGGGGTATATTCTCTAGGATTTTCTATATTAATGAACGTGGTTTCTATGAATAAAGATAGTTTTATATTTTCCTCAAAATTTATTTCTTCATATTTTTTTCTATCCCTAGTACATCTGCTAGTTAGTAATCCTAGCAGATGTACTAGGGATAGAAAAAAATATGAAGAAATTTATATATAATACAGCTGCTATTAGGGAGAAAAACTTAGTTGCCTTTTATCATTAAGTATGGTGTGCGCTTTTTTTTTTTTTGAGTTGGAGTCTCACTCTGTCACCTAGACTGGAGTGCAGTGGCGGCTCCCGGCCACCGCAGCCTCGACCTGCTGGGCTCCAGCGATCCTTCCACCTCAGCCTTCCAAGTAGCCGGAATTACAGGCATGCGCTACCATGCCCGACTGATTTTTTGACTTATTGTAGAGATAGGTCTCGCTGCCCGGGTGGGTCTCGAACTCGCGGGCTCAGGCAATCCACCCACCTCAGCCTCCCAAAGGCGTGGGATTACAGGCTGAGCCACCGAGCCCGGCGGTGTGTGCTTTTTTTAATGCTTTTTATTGCTGGGGTTGGCAAACTATAGCCTGTGACAAATCCAGCATGCCACCTGCTTTTGTAAATAAAGTTTTATTGGAACATAGCAATGTCCATTTGTTTACATATTGTTTGTGGCTGCTTTTACACTACAGCAACAGAGTTGAGTTGTGACAGAGATGGTTTGGCCCACAAAACCTAAAATATTTACCATCTAACCTTCTTATAGGAAAAGTTTGTCAATTCCTGCCCTCTTGGTTTGGGGAAATCCCCTTCTATTCCTTATTCTGAGAATTTTTATCATGAACTAGTGTTGAGTTTTGTCAAATGCATTTTTTTTGACTGCGATTTGGTTTTGTTTTGTTTTTAGACCAGTGATGTGATGAGTTACACTGATTTTTGATTGTTAACTCAACCTTGCCTACCATTAAGCCCCACTTGGTCATTATTTATTATCCTTTTTCTGAATTGGTGGATTAGATTTGCTAAAATTTTCTTGAGGATTTTTGTGTTTGTGTTCATGATGGATATGGGGTTATAGTTTTTTTTATGTCTGTCATGTTTAGGAAGTGTTCTTACTTTTCTGTTTTCTGGAAGATTTTGTGTAGAATTGATGTGTGAGAAGTTTGACTCCTAGTTAAAAACCTATGTGCAATATTTCAGACCTGACCATGAGCAATTATAGACTTTACCTAGGAGGCTGCATGGGGAAAAGCTGCCCTCCGACACCAGACTTGGTGTATTGCCAGTGTACTGCAGTTTCTAAATGGAGTCAGTCAAGGACTCAGACCCCCCAGCTGGTCCTGCTCTTGGCACGGTGTTTGCATTCCAAGCCTAGCATGCCTTCACTCCTAGGTCTCTTTATCTGAGGCCTTGAGCCAAGGTCTTCTCAGGCGCCTCTGCCAAGGCCTCCTTATTCAGGGAGAAGTGGGAAACCTTGAAGACACTTTTTCCCCCGCTCTGACTTGCTGCTCAGTATTTTTCCACTCTTAGCCCTCCCCTTTTACACCCCTGCCCCCCAACGTCCATAAAACTTCGAAACTCTTTTGTTCTGGGCTCCCTGAGTAGTGCAGCAACCCTTTTATCAGTGCTGATCCACATGACACTTGAACAGTGTGTTGTTCCTCGGGGAAGAATGAAACAGAGTTGGTACTGGTTTTAGCCTCTTGTTTATACCGATGAAATGACTAAAGGCTTAACTCTTTCATTTTTGTCGTGTTGCTTGAATCAGCTACTCCAACACTTGGCAGCTTTCTTCCAGCTCAGCTGAGCTCCTGACATGATTTTTTTTTTCTTAAATGTTTAATAGAATAACCAGTAAAACTATCTGAGCCTGGAGTTTACTTTAGAAAAGTAAAGAGCAAATTTAACACAAAGTAAGCAATAAGTAGGAAATAATAAAGAGAAAATAATGAAATAGGATACAGAAAAATAATAGAGAAAACACAAATGATATCTAGAGTAAACACAGGAAAGTTTTCAATATGACTCAGATTATTTAGTAGACATAAGCCTATTTAAGTCATCTGTTTCTTTTGGAATGAGCTTTGGTAGTTTACGTTTTCCAAGAAATTTGTTTATTATAAATTATCAGATTTATTGGCATATAGTTGTTTGTAGGATTTTCTTACCCTTTAATTGTCCATAGTGTCTATAGCAGAGGTCTAACCCCTGGGCTGCAGAATGGTATCACTTTGTGGCCTTTTAGGAACCCGGCCATATAGGAGAAGGTGAGCAGCTAGCGAGGAAGTAAGTAAGCAGAACTCCGTCTGCGATCAGATCCGCAGTGGCATTAGATTTTCATAGCAGCATGAACCTTATTGTGAACTGCGCATGCAAGGGATCTAGGTTGTGTGTGCTCCTTATGAGAAGCTAATGCCACCGCTGATCTGCACAATAAATGTAGTGTGCTTGAACCATCCCCCCATCACCTCTCCTCTGTGGAAAAATTGTCTTTCAAGAAACCAATCCTTGATGCCAAAAAGGTTGGGGACTGCTGGTCTATAGTGATGTCCTGTCTTTCATTCCAGATATTGATTGTGTCTTTTTTTCTGATTATTCTGGCTAGAGGTTTACCAATTTTGATCTTACCAAATAATTAATTGTTTTTAGCTATTACTTTTCTGTAATCTTTTTCACTAATCTCTTTTTATTTCTTCCTAGTTATTGCTTGCTTTAGGCTAAATTTGTTCTTTATTGTTCTAGTTTCTGAAGATGAAGGCTTACAGCGCTTAATTTGAGCCTCATCTTACTTTCCAGTTTAAGCATATAATGCCATACTTTTCCTCAAGCACTATTTTAGCTGCATCCCACAGATGTTGACACGTTTAGTCTTCATTTTCTAATTTCCCTTGTGATTTCTTCATTCACCCATGGATTATTTAGAAGTGTGTTGTTTAGGCTGGTCCAAAGGTAGTAAATTATCTCAGTTGATTGTTTACAGTTACAGACCAAACTCCTTGTTCTACTCTTTCCCCCTCCTCACCATTACCGCAATTGACTAGTCTTAAAAAGAAAAAAAAAGTGTGCTGTTTAGGCTGGTCCGAAGGTAGTGATTTTTCTCAATTGATTATTTGCAGTCAGTTGCAGATTAAATTTGGTGTTCTTCTCTTTTCCCCTTCTCACTACTGTACTTGCCTAGTCTTTAAAAAAAAAGAGTTGTGTTGTTTAACTTACAGATATTTGAAGATTTTCTTCTTGTTACTAATTTCTATTTTAAATCTTGTTGTGATTAGAGAGCATACATTTTATTATTTTAGTCTTGTTGTGTAGCTCAGAATGTGATTTGCTTTGTAGAATGTTGTGTATGTACATGAAGAGAATGTGAATTCTACTGCTACTGGATGGAGTGTTCTATAAATGTCGATTAGATTAGGTTTGTTGATTGTGCTGTTCTTTTTCATGTCCTTACTGGTTTTCTCACTACTGGCTCTATCAATTACTGTGAGAGAAAAGTGTTAAAATATCCAACTGTAATAGTACATTTGCCTATTTCTACTTTCATTCTACTAGTGTTTGCTTTATATGTTTTGAAGATCTATTATAGGTGTGTGCATAAATAAGTCCTAGATGATTTCATTATGATATCCTTCTTTATTTCTCAATATTCTTTATTCTGAAGTCAACTTTGTGTATAATATAGCACTTCCAGCTTTCTTTTGTTCAGACTTCATTGCATATCTTTTTCCATTCTTTTACTTTTAATCTATCTGTATATAGTCTTTATTTTTCAGGTGGAGTGTTTAGATATTTACATTTGATGTGATTACCATTGTAGTTGGATATAAACTACCATCTCGCTGTTTTCTGTTTGACTCACTAATCTTTTGTTTCTTGTTTTTTCTTGCCTTCTTTTGGTTTTAGTATTTTTTCATAATTCTATTTTATCTTCACTACTAGCTATACTTCTTTGTTTCAGTATTTTTAGTGGTTGCTCTAAGAGATACAATAAATATCATTAATTGACCACAGTTTACCTTCAAATAATAGCATACCACTTTGTATATAGTGTAAGAATCTTAGAAGAATATACACTCCATAATAACTTGTTATTGCTTGTGCTTTAAGTGATCATATGCTGTTTAAGGAAATTTTAAGTGACCCAAAAATGTCTTCCGTGTTTCTTCTCTTTTTTTCAAGAGAAGTTGGAAATAATAGATTTTTACTTTATATTTCTTGAATTTTTAAAAAACTACAGGCCACTCAAAATGGATCAACAACTGACATTTATGAGCTAAAACTGTAAAACTCTTAGAAGAAAACATAGGGACAAATCTTCATGACCTTGGATTTGGCAATGAATTCTGAGAATTAATAACAAAGGAATAAGCAATAAAAGAAAAAAATGGACAAAGTAGACTTTAAAAATTGGCTTTTGTGCATCAAGGACATTATCAAGAATGTAAAAAAACAGCATATAGAAGAAAATATTTGCAAATCATTTATCTGATAAGAGTTTAATATCCAGAATATATAAAAATACTCCTATAAATCAGCAACAAAAAGCCAAATAAACTACTTTAAAAATGGACAAAGGCCTGTTTGTTATTCCAACTACTCAGAAGGCTAAGGTGGAAGGATCGCTTGGGCATAGGAGTTCAAGGCTATAGTAGGCTGTGATTGTGCCACTGCACTCCAGCCTGAACAGTGGAGTGAGACTCTGACGCTAATATAAATAAATTAATAAATAATAAGTGAGTAAAGCCTTTGAATAGATATTTCTCCAAAGAAGATATACAAATGGCCAACAAACACATGAAAAAATGTTCAGCATCTTTGGTCATTAAGGTAGTACAAATGAAAACCACAATGGACTATCACATGATACCCGTAGAATAACTTTTAATTAAAAAAAGGAAATCATTCATCACAAAAAGACAGATATTATATGATTCCATTTATATACAGTGCCTAGAGGATCCAGATTCACAGAGACAGAAAGTAGACTGTAGTTACCATGAGCTGGTGGAAGGGGGAATAGGTATTGTTAAATGGGTATAAAAGTTTAGCATTGTGAGAGGAAAAGAGTTCTTGGAGATTGATTGCACAATCATGTGAAGGTGTTTAACACTATTGGACTGTACACTTAAAAATGATTAAGATGGTAGACTTAATGTATATAAAATTTTACCAATATTAAAAGGAAAGTAAGTATCGGCAAGCATATGGAGAAATAGGAATCTTCATATATCGCTCATAGGATTGTAAAATTGTGCAGCTGCTGTGGGAAAGTTTGACGGTTGCTCAAAAAGTTAAAGCTATAATTACCATATGACCCAGCAGTTCACTCCTAGGTACATACTTTCAAGAGGAATGGAAACATGTCCACAAAGAAACTTATACATTCAGGTTTGTAACAGCATTATTCATAGTAGCTGAAAGGTAAGAACAACCCAAATGTCTCTCAATGGATGAATGAATAAATAAATTGTGATATGTATTATAGATGCAGTTGAATATTATTCATCCATAAAAAGGGACAAAGAACTGATACCTGCTACTTGGATGAACCTTCAAGAAAGTATGCCAAGTGAAAGAAACCAGATACAAAAGCTCACTGTTTATATGAATCCTTTTTATGATATATCAAAGATAGGCAAATCCATAGACACAGAAAACAGATTAGAGGTTACTAGGAGATGGAGGGAGTGGGAAATGGAGAGTGGTTACTTAATGAGTACAAGGTGTTTTTATGGGAGCAGTGAAAAACTTTGAAAGTAACAAAAACAACATTGGGAATTCACTAAATGCCACCAATTGTACATGTTAAAATGATTAATTATGTGTTGCATGAATACTACCTCAATAAAACACACACAAAGAGCATGTCAAGCAACAGATCCTACTATGTTGCTTTGTGGGTTGGCACATATGGGAACATATTTAATCTTTGTAGTTAAAAATAACTTATAGAATCTAAAAAACCTTGTTGCACTGATAAAGGATTTTTGCAAAGTCTCGGTACAAAATCGACATGCAAAAGACAGTTGCATTCTTATGCACCAACAGCAGACAGGCAGAGAACCCAATGAAAAGCACAATTCCATTCACAATAGCAACAAAAAGATGAAATACCTCGGCATCTTCCTAACCAGAGAAGTAAAAGACCTTTACAATGAAAACTACAAAACATTGCTCAGAGAAATCAAAGATGACACAAACAAATGAAAAAATACTCCATACTTGCGGACTGGAAGAATCCACAAGTTAAGATGTCCATCCTACTCAAGGCAATCTACAGATTTAACACAATACCCACTAAATTATTTGCTTTATTCGTCTCAGACCTGGAAATGACAATACAGAAATTCATATGGAAACATAAATGACCACGAATAGTCAAAATAATTCACAGCAAAAGAAACAAAGTGGGAGGTATCACACTTCCAGACTTTAAACTTTATTATAAGGCTGCAGTAATCAAAACAGCCTGGTATTGGTATAAGAGTAGGCATATAGACCAGTGGAACAGGATAGAGATTCCGAAAGCAAAACCTCAATTTCTCAACCAGGTCATCTTCAACAAAGCCTCCATTGACGACCACTGGGGAGAGAATTTATTCAGTAAATGGTACTGGGAAAACTGGCTGACCAAATGCAGAAGAGTGAAAAAGGACCCCTACCTTTCGCCATACACAAAAATCAACTCTAAATGGATCAAAGACCTAAATGTAAAACCTCCAACTATAAGAACCTTAGAAAATGCAGGAGACATCCTTATGGAAATTGGAACTAGCAACCA
>NW_007259503.1:1193669-1198548 GCF_000164805.1 Carlito syrichta
ACATATGAGCAGCCAACAGATACATGAAAAAATGCTCAGCCTCACTAGTCATCGAAGAAATGCAAATTAAAACCACACTGAGATACCACCTAACTCCAGTCAGGATGACCATCATCAATAAACAAAAAACAACAGATGCTGGAGAGGATGCGGGGAAAAGGGAGCACTTCTGCACTGTTGGTGGGAGTGTAAACTAGTACAACCTTTGTGGAAGACAGTGTGGTGATTCCTAAAAGTTGTAAAAATCAACCTTCCATACAACCCCGCAATCCCCCTTCTGTAAATATACCCAGAGGAACTCAAATCACTGTGAAAAAGACATCTGCTCTTGCATGTTTATTGGAGCATTGTTCACAATAGCAAAAACATGGAACCAACCATGCTGCCCATTGAAACTGGACTGGATTAAAAATATGTGGTATATATATGCGATGAAATAGTATGCAGCCATAAAGAAGGACAAAAGTATGAACTTTATGGCAACTTGGATGAATTTAGAATGTATAATACTCAGTGATCTATAACAGAAACAAAGAACTGAGTACCACATGTCCTCACTCATAAGTGTACCCTGAAAAATTATCATAATACTATTAGAAAGGGATTAGCAGTAGTGGGAAACTGCCAGGGAGGGAGAGCTGGGACACCCTTCATCAATAAGGGTACTTGATCTCAAACCAGGTGAAGTGTGGACCAAAGTGAGGCCCAAACTTTACCTGTACAGTGACTATTTGTATAGCAGACCCTGAATTGTACCCATCTTTAAAGTATAAATAAACAAATAGGTAAATAAATAAACAGAATCCTCCTCAGCTGCCCTTCCTACCCTGTGCCCCTCCCCCAAGCGACCTCTGTTTCCAGTCGGCATGTACCCTCTCAGACTTTTCTGTGCATTCACATTCTGAAAGAATATGGTATGTCCAGCTTTCTATTAAAACTTCCAGTCGAGGGGAAAAAAATAACTTATTTAAAGTAGTGTATACATATTATAGATTGTTTAAAACACTGCAAGCAAATATAAGAAAAGATTGGTTTTTGTTTTTTCTTTTTTGAGTTGGCGTCTCACTCTGTCGCCCAGATAGGAGTGTAGTGGCTGCTCCCGGCCACCGCAGCCTCGACCCACTAGGCTCCGGCGATCTGCCTCAGCCTTCCGAGTAGCAGGAATTACAGGCGCTCGCTACCACACCCGGCTAATTTTTTGATTTATTGTAGAGATGAGGTCTCGCCAAGTTGCCCAGGCAGATCTTGAACCCGTGGGCTCAGGCAATTCACTCACCTCAGCCTCTCAAGGCATGGGATTACAGGCTGAGCCACCAAGCCCAGCTCTCCTATATTTTTGATTAATTGCCTTAGGATGGCTGCCAGAGTTCCAACCATTACATTAAAATTCCAGAGATCAGGAAGCAAAAGATAACTAAGTATAAGCCCTTTCCTTAATGGCACATTCTAAAGTTTTACATAGCACTCTCACCCATATATCATTGGTCAACATCTACCTACATATTCTCATTGGCCACATTCAGCTGGGGAACAAAACATTTTATCTCCAAGGCAATGTGCCTAAATTCATATTGATATTATTATTATTCAGACAGAATAGCGAAAAAGATACTGAGACACACCTAACACTTTTTGTCATAGACTAAGGAAATAATCCTTCCAGCTAGTTGTACAGAAATATGTGGTAAGACAGAAGTATGTGGGCACTATGGAGCCTTATGAATTACTTTCTAAGAGATATTTGTTATTTTGAGCCATTTGTTACAGTGTACTGCTTTTTTCTTTTTATAAGACTGGATAGGAAAAATAACCTAGGACAGTGGTTCTCAGTGAGAAAGATTTTGATCCCTGATCTCCCCTGCCAGAGCAGTTAATAATGTCTAGAGTCATTTTTGGTTGTCAGGACTATGGGAGGTGCTTCTTACTTCTAGTGAGAAGAAACCTGAGACGCTACTAATCATCAAAAAAAGACATGGGACAATCCCAAAAGAAAGAATTATTTGACACGAAACATTAATACCTAGAAAAAAACTTAAATATTTATCTTTTTTGAAGTTACTGTTCAAAATTTAACAGTACGCAAAGAAAAGCAGCAGTAGCAAAAATAAAATTATATTTTTGAAAGATGTATTAAATAAAATAAAAAACTCTGAAATAAAAATAATTGCACTAATATACAAATAGCAAAATATCACAAACTCAAATTCTCACAGGGACCAAGGACATTATGTAAGGGAGTCAGGCTGTGTGTAAGATGACAAAGAATTAATGATACTTAGTATTGAGGACTAAGAAGCCATAAGGGGTGACAAGGACTATCCTGAGCTCCTTGAACTGAAGATCACAAGCCCTTTCTAGGGGATGTAGTCTTTATTTATTTCTAGCCTTGTTACTAAGTTAGTATCCTTGGGTTGACCTAACAAAGTACCATAAACTAGGTTGCTTATTTCAGTAGAAATGTGTTGTCTTGCTGCTGGTGGGGGGGGGGATGGAATTCCTAAATTCCAAGGGGTTGTCAAGGCCATGCTTTTCTGAAGGAGGAGGGAGTGTCCTTCCTTGCCTCTTCCTGGCTTCTGGTGGTCACTAGCAAAGTTTGTCATTCCTTGGTTTGTGGAAACATTACTTCCAGCTCTGCCACAATGGTGATCTCCCTATGTCTGTGTATATTCACATGGCATTCTCCTCTCTGTGTGTCCAAATTTCTCTCTTCTTATAAGAATATCAATCATTAGATTAGGCCCAAACTCATTCAGTACTACCTCATGTTAATTTGATTATAACTGCAAAGTCCTTGTTTTAAAATAAGTCACGTTTATAAGCATTGGGACTATGACTATAACATTGGTTAAGACTTCAAAATGTCTTCAATATTATGGGGAGCACAATGTAACACAACAGACATTACACAATGCAACACATGGAAAAACCTGGGCTCTAGATTTGCTAGAAATTATTTTTTAAGGGAAGCTGGAAACTCAACTTGTATGTTAAATTCTTAAATCAGTATAACTTGGCTTGTGAAAAATACATCTGTGGGTAGGATGCAGTTTGTGACGTTGCCAGCTTGCCCCACCGCTGTGTTGATGGGGAAAGAATGTCCATAGAGGTACACCCTGATTTTCTCCAGGAGCTGGCACTACAGAGAAGGAAAGTAAAAGTGATGGTGAAAAGAAAACCATGGAGAAGAAGAAGCTATACAAAATTCCTGGAACATCTCTGCAAAAGGATTTTATGACTGAGTAAAAGGAAAAGTCATGGGTCAAGAGTGACTGCAGTGCCATGAACAACAAAAGAATACCAACATATAGGATGCACATAAAGGCATTTTACACAAAGTTTCAAGTAAGTTTTTACAAATATCATGTACGTTTGAATCCAAGGACTCATTTGCATGGATAAATAAGTTTAAGCATCATTGAAATTAATGAACTTATTCGTAGATTAGACTTCTGAGATATACCACCTGCTGGACAGCTAGTAGATATCTTAGCATTGCTGATATGTATGCTAAAGGTATTCATAACTTCTAATCTGACATATTTTGGAAAACATACATAAAATATTTTATTTATTTATTTATTGAGTCAGAGTCTTACTCTGTTGCCTAGGCGAGAGTACAGTGGCACGCTCATGGCCACCGCAGCCTCGACCTGCTGGTCTCAGGCAATCCTTATGCCTCAGCCTTCCAAGTAGCTGGAACTCAGGCACGTGCCACCATGCCTGTATAATTTTTTGATTTATTTTAGAGATGAGTCCTCAGCAAGTTGCCTGGGCTGGTCTTGAACCCATGGGCTCAGGCAATCCTCTCACCTCAACTTTCCAAAGTGCTGGAATAATAGGCGTGAGCCACCGAGACCGGCTAACATATTTTCTATCTCTGAAGTATTAGAGCTTCCAAAACTTCTACACTCAGACTTGGCAGGCACAATAATACTTATATTTTCAAAATTCATATGGCCTCCTTGAAGTCAAGTGTGAAATTAAATTCCACCTGAATCCATGTATTAAGTATGAGAGGGTGGTTCCTAAATAAACTACTACTGGGGGATAGGTGGATGGATGACCATACAGCTGTGTGGGTGGATGGAAGAATGGATGGATGTTTGGAAGGATACTGGTCTGGTATAATAACATGTTTCCTTTCCTCCCTCCCTCCTTCGCTCCCTGCCTCCCTTCCCTGCTCCCTCCCTCCCTCCCTCCTTCTTTGTTCTCTCCCTTTCTTGTTCTCTTTCTTGCATTTTCCAACTATTTATTGTGAGACTAATGTCTGTCCCTGTTCTAAATACTAGAGACACAGCAATAAAAGCATAGTCTATAACTAGGAGATGAGTCTAGTAGCAAGATACAGCCCATTGCAAAACAGTGCAATTAAGTAACTACAGAGGCATACAGAGGTTACAGTGAAAACAATGAAGAGAGGAACTGAGATATCTGCATATGGTATCTGGCTTGATTTCCTAGGGAGATAAGAATGAAAAGATTTCATGAAATATGGGTAGGAGTTAGCGTGTGAAAACATGGAATAAGGGCTTTACCAAAATATCAAATAGAATATTGAGCTATGATTAGGAGAATGAGGCAGTCAGATAACCAGCAAACAATTTGGTACGGCTTCTTATCTGTGGATAAGTGTCAGGGCAAGCTGGGAAGTCATTACCATGACATGTGATAAGAAGTTTGGGTTTTTTTCTTAATGACTATTGCAAGGTTTTGTGAGGCTAGGGAGAAGAAATGAATGATGTCACAAAACAATAGAAGAGAGGAAAAGAAAGATTGAAAGCTCACTTAAAAAAATAATTTAGCCGGGCTCGGTGGCTCAGCCTGTAATCCCGCGCCTTTGGGAGGCTGAGGTGAGTGGATTGCCTGAGCCCGCGGGTTC